>NC_058135.1:122429096-122531209 GCF_016433145.1 Gracilinanus agilis
ATACATACATACACATATACATACATACATATATATATATATATATATATATATATATATATATAAAATCTATGCAAAAGAGTCAGATTACACAAACTGCCCTGGAAAGGGGAAGGGAGGAAGTCAGCTGAATGATTCTCTTCATGGAGGGCAACCAGGGTTTTATCCTCTAGAAGGTTTCCTTCTTCAAGAAAGTAAAGTTTTCTAATTTTGTGGCTGATTATGTCATATCTATTCCATATATGGTAACCACTGAGGTCACTCTGGCTTCAAAACCACCTGAGAAAGCATAAATCTGGACCCATCCCTAGGCACTAAAGCATACACACAACTCACCTTGGCAAAAGTATTTTGCAAGGCACTTTAAAGATTCTCCCTTGTTATTTTACTTGAAATTTGATTCTTGATTCTCATAGACAAGTATTCAATCAACAATTGGGATTTTTACTTATTATTAAATCTATGGTTATAATTTATCATTAAAATACTAAGTATCCAATCAGATTACATGCAGATGTGATAATACATGTATAACCCAGATCAAATTGCTTGACAGCTCCAGGAGTTGAGAGGAAAGGGATATGAATCATATAATTTTTTATAATTTATGTGGAAATTTATTATTACATTTAATTGGTAAAAATAAAGCATCTTTATCAAAACAAAAGGATTCCTTGCAGATGATATAGTTCTAAAAAGGCATAAAGCAATGAATATAAACTGATTAAAGTTGCTTAATTAGGTTATTTTTTACAGAGAATAGGAATGATAGAAGGGTCAATCTGCTGAAAAAGATAAGACAGAATAATATCACTTGTGCATACAGAGAAGGGTGACCTCTTCACCTGAAACCAGTATAAAGGAGGAGATAATGGCAACAAGCATGAGTGATGTGAGATGAAGAACAAATAAGAGGCAATGCTCACCAAAAAGCCTCAGTTTTTTAAAAATTAAAATATAAGCCAAGTTATCAGCTGAAGGGGTTGGGGAGAGTGGAGGTTATAGGAAGTTTGAGAAGGTTTAAAAGGTTTGGAAAGTTACTGTAGTGACTGGGATAATAAATAGATTAGAGAGATATAAAAAGAATGCCTTGCTGCAGTGAGGGGCCAGCTAGGATTATATAACATGAACTTGTAGTGAACATCATCAGCACAATTTCCTGATTTTCTCCAGCTTTAATCAGCAGCACACAAGCAAAGGCAGTGGATGATGGTAGTAATTCAAGGTCAGATCTTGAAAGAACAAGATTTTTCAATAGGATAAAAGGACAAGTCCTCAAGAGAAGATAGTGTAGAGTTGAACAGGTTCACCACCAAGAGGTCAACACAAGGAAGCAAAGAAAGTGAAGCCAGTTCAAAGGCGATAGCACAGGAAAGAACTGAGGGTAAATTTAGTAGGATAACAAAAAAAAAACAGGATTTGGAACTGTAAGGAAGAGGGAAAAGTGGAATGACCACAGATTATCATCAGATAAAGAAATTTCAGAGTTCATGAACATGTGGAACACTTGTGGGTAAGAGCAAAATCAAGAGTATTACCATATCTGTGTGTAGCTGAGGTGGGATAGAGGAGGAAGGTGAGGAATTTCTAGGAAACGAGGAAGGTGAGGAATTGGAAGGTTAGAGTGTTTGAGGGAGTATAAATATATAGTTTGAAATCAACTAGTATAAAAGCAAGAGTTAGAGAGGCAAGACCCTGACTCAAGCTCTGACCTCGCTGAGAAGAGAAAGCGAATGTCCTGGAGGTCTGTAGATAATAGCTATCAGAATCTTGATTGAGTGATACATTTCGATTGAATGAAGCTCAAAGAAAGAGAGGATGCTACTGAGTTAAAGTATTAGAGAAGCAGTCTGGAAATAGCAATGAGGAGTAAGGAGTTATCCAAATCTCTCACCATAACCAGTTAGTTGTGAAGCATGATAGAAAGTGCAAACATTGCTGGACAGGGTAGTCATGGAAGCTGGGTCATGAGAAGTAAAGTAGATCTCATTGAATGAAAGGACATCAGTTGGGCAAAAAAGGAAAAGTTTTAAGGTGAAATCTATTTTATTACCTATAGAACATGCATTCTATAGAGTTGTGATGGTGAACCTATGGCATGTATGCCAAAAGGAGCATGTAGAGCTCTCTCTGTGGGCACCCTGCAGTTGCCTGCCAGAGTTTGTTACTAGAAAGCCAGAGGGACTCAGGGCAGAGCTCTTCCCCTCTCCCTCTCCATTCACCTAAGGACATTCCTCAATTCACCCACCCTTCTGCCCAACAGCCCAATGGGAGCACTTCCACCCTCCCCTGTCTGGGATAAGGTGGGCAGCTCACATGCTGTGTGAGGATGCTGTCCTGATAGCAACCTGTTGAGTCTGTGGTGAAGATGATTCCTGTGGTGGGATTAGAGAGGAGTTAGGTTTGAGGCAAGCAGAACTCTGGGGTCACTCTCCTGTCCCTCTCCAGAGCCTCTCATCAGCCACCTTTCTGCCAGCAACCCAATGGGAATGCTTCCTCCCTTCCCTGTCTGGGGTAAAGGCAGATGTGCCCTAGGGAGTGGGGTGGGGCTGGAGTCTGACACTCTATCTCTAAAAGGTCCAGCATTACTTCTATGGAGCACAGTGTTTAGTTTGGGTAGCTAGAGTAAGAGGTTAGAGAGTACTGAATTGAAGGAATGGAAGTAAAGGAGTAATCAGTAAGGGAAGGACCGTCTATCATTTCTTATGGCCCAGTAGTATTACATTACATTCATTTGCTAAAATTTGTTAAACCATTACCCCGTTGATAGATACCTCCTACCTTTCCAGTTCTTTAACACCATAAAAAGAATCACTATAAATATTTTAGGGGGGCAGCTGGGTGGCTCAATGGATTAAGACCCAGGCCTAGAGATGGAAAGTCCTGGGTTCAAATCTGACCTCGGACACTTCCTAGCTGTGTGAGCCTGGACAAGTCACTTAACTCCCTTTGCCTAGTCCTTACTACTCTTCTGCATTGGAACCGATACACAGTACTGATTAGATGGAAGATAAATGTTTTAATAAAAACAAAAATAAATAAATATTTATATACATTTATATACATATATATTTATATTCTTTCCTTGATTTCTGTGAAGATCTTAATGTTACAGATAAGAAAACTGAAGTCTGTGGACATAAAACCGGAAAGATTGTAATTATAGATCGTGTTGTCCAAAGACCTGCCTAGCTAAATTCAAAGACACTAATCACCAAACTGGTTTCAAAGTAATAAAATTTTTGGCTATCACAGCACTTAAAAGATCATCTACTGAACTGTAATGGAATTGTCCTACTATAAGTTGGGGCAGTATCCATTCTAAATAAATGATAGATCCTTTGAACACTGAAGAAAATTGTCTTAGAGTTTTGGAACTTGGTCATCAGTAAATCAGATAAATTCTGCTTATATGTAGGAAGTAACTATTTTTTGCCTTTTGGGGACCTGACATAATTTAACACTTCTGAGGCAGCGTAATATATTAGAAAGGATGCAAAATTTCTGAGTTAGAGGCTGTGTCTCTGAATCTAGTTCTGCCATTTGCTACCTAGGTGACCTTGGGAAAATTGTCTGATCTATTTGGGAGTTAGCCTCCTCACCTTTAAAGGGCAGTTTAGACTAGATGGCATTCAGTGTTCCTTCCAGCTCTGGATTTATAACATTCAAGCATTGGACTAGGATCTTAGCTTTTTCATTGGAAGGATATCCCAAGGCCATCTAATCCAATCCTCTCATATTTCAGATGAGGAAACTGAAGCCTAAGGAAGTTAAGTGCCTTGTCCAAAAGTCAAAAGAGAGAGTAAACATCAGATATAGAACATGAATACACAGTGTCACCAATGTTTCCTTATCTTCTGTTTGCTTGTAGAATACTATCTGTAACTTTTATATAAGGATCAAAATTCACAATCTATATTAGATTGTCCTTTGTACCTCTCAGTACCTAGTATGATGACTTACACTAAAAAAATACTCATCCTTCATTTTGATGAGGACTAAAGGCATCACAGGTGATATCTTGACTTATAAATGTTTAAGTAAGACAACACTGCAGAAAGTTGTCACATGTGCATTTATCCTTTCAACGTCATGGTTTTTTCCCTACAGTTTCGATATATTGTGGGTCAGCATAAGAAATTAAATGGGAATTTTTTGTAAGTTTTTCAGAAGTCACAAATGACACATGAAGGCCAACAGATGACACACAAAAAGCATAGAAATTCAGAACTGCTTAACATATATGTATAATATTGTCAGCATTTTATCTTTTAATAGCACAAGTATAAACAATGTTTTTAGTTAAAGAAAAAAGCTAAAAGTCAGACAACAACACACAAAGGCTAGAAATGTAAAGATATCTTTACAAGTTTAGTAACTCATAAATGCATAGAAGGTACTGTAAAAACCCCATAAAAGAAAAAGAAAAAAAAATCAGACTTCTCTTGTACAATGGGAGGGTCAAAAATTTTATAAGGATTGTCCAGATGGGGGGGGTACTCCATTCCCCTAACCCTCATGATGTGGAACAAACTTGTAGTTTGTTACATAGTAGAGTGAGTGAAAGATGTCATAAAATCTTCCTTTTATTGAGCATAAGACGTGAGTCTCATTCTCTTAGCCAAAATAGATTTGACTTAAAGACTCATTTCAATATAAATGACAAAACTGATTTCCAGAAATCTGTAAGGTATGAATGATGGAAAGAGCTTTAGCCTTGAAATCAGAGGATCTGGATTCAGATCACATCTCTGATGATTACTACCAATGTGACTTTAGGTAAGTAACTGAACTTTCCCAGGTTATGCTTTTCTTGTCTTTAAAATGAAGAGGCTGAAGTTCCTGAACTCTAAGGTCCTTCCCATGACTAAATCTATAACACTTAATTCCCTTCCTCCATGACTTTGCAATGGCCATCCCATGTCCCCGGAAGGCATGGACTACGCACCTCCGTCACTCAATCTTTAACTACCTTCAAGATTTAACTCCAACCATTTCAGAGTGCTCAGCACATAGTAGGTACTCTCTCCCCCTAAATTATACTATATTTATTAATCTGTGTAAAACATTTATCTACCAGTCTGGTAGACTATGTCTCTTGAGGTGAGTGATTAGTTTTGTTTTTCTCTTTATCTATCCAATGTTTTGCACATTATTGAATTAAAGATGACAGAAAACTCAGTCCCAGTGCATACCACATCACAATCTAAAATTTTAGCAGCCAAGGTAAAATCTTCTAGTTAGGATCTGAGTTATCAAGGATTTCGAATCTAGCCTTAGAGCACCATCATTTTCTTAATTCAGTTGACAGGTTTTTTCCTACTCTAGAAGCACTACTTGAATTGAGATTCATCTCTTTCTCCCAGGTAGGGGTGGAACCTCACTGTCCTGAGAGACTGCCAGTTTTGCCACCTGGGCTGTTTCCTAGTTTAAACAGACACCTCATTAGAAGAGGTTGCAGCTGTTGGGAGTCTCCTAGGAATTGTCATGAGATGGTAACTCTCCTTACCTTTGGTTGTGAGTTTTGCAGTACATCATTTACTATTTTGTTCCCTGTATCAAACTATTTTTCATCGGAGGAAAGAATTCTGCAATGAAAACAAACCAACCTTTAAATGCTTCATTTTGCTTATTAAAATCAGGAAGCATATCCAAGTTGAGGGTGTCTAGAGTTTTGCTCTAGGGCACCTAATTTAGAGGGAGCTGACCATAATTTCAGTCCTTCAGAAGCAGGAGCTTGTCACCTAGTTAGTAGGACTATTTGGTTAAAGTATAAGATGCAATTGGATCACTGAACAGGGATGAGTCCCACTATCCAAAGCATCATTCCTAGTAGTGGCCCCATATCGATGTTCCATTTGTTCTGCTTCCATTTCAGAATTCAGTGTCCCTTACCCTTCCATTGAGGGCCCCACTTCATGCCACTTGCTCAGAAAAATTTGGTCTAATCCTGTGTTGTACAATAGTTTCTAGTTATCATTATGGCTGAAATCAAATGCAAACTCCAGTTTGAGGCCAGCTTGTTTAAACTTTTTGATTAGAAACAGACTCTTTCCACTATACCAGTGATTCCCAAAGTGGGCGCCACCACCCCCTGGTGGGTGCTGCAGTGATCCAGGGAAGCGGTGATGGCCACAGGCGCATTTATCTTTCCTATTAATTGCTATTAAAAATTTTTTTTAATTAATTTCCAGGGGGCTAAGTAATATTTTTTTCTGGAAAGGGGGCGGTAGGACAAAAAAGCTTGGGAACCACTGCACTACACCTTGAAGAATCTACATTTATGGAATACTTACTCTGCAGCAGACCACTGAGCAAATGCTGGCAGAGAAACAAAGTTTAGATGAGACGGGGTCCCTACCTTCATAGCCTAGTACTGGACTACAGTGTAATCACAACCATATTCTGCAATATCAGAGTCGGTCAATAAAGAATCCCTCTACTAATTGCCAAGCATTGTGTTAAGCATTGAGGCTACAAGGAAAGGCAAAAGATAGTCCCTGATATCAAGGGACTCATAATCTCATGAGGGAAGACAACACAAGGAAAGAGACTGAAAAGCAAAGAGGGAAAGGACATGGGGCAAGGGAAGAGAAGGGGGTTATCTGGGTCTCGAAGCTTGATGAAATCCTGTAGCAGAGGAAGGAAATGACCTGAGGAGGTGAGATTTCAGAGGTGATTTCATCCCTCTTACAGAATGATGAGTTTTGGGAAATCATGAAGTCTAGGAAAATGACCAGATGGGCAATGATTACATGAAAACACATTAAACAAGTGAGCACAAAGGAAGGTTAAGGGATCAGGTCATTTTCTGAGAAGGGGGAACAAAGAAGGAAGGCAGCAGTTATATATAAAACAATCATTTTCTTTCTTGTGATCTTAGTAAGCATGAGTGAACATGACCATACTAATATTATAAAGCTCCCCCCCAAAATGGTTGCACAGTATATAAAACTGTGACACTTTCTCAAGTGGATTTATAGAATATTTTAAACACAATGAAATATCAAATCTGACCTTAGACAATTCCTAGATGTGAGAATGTGGGCAAGTTACTTAACCCCCATTGCTTAGTCCTTATTGCTCTTTTTTTTTTTTTAAAGCCTAACCTTTTGTCTTAGAATCAATACTGTGTATTGGTTCCAAAGCCGAAGAGCAGTAAGGCCTAGGCAAGGTGGGTTAAGTGACTTGCCCAGGGTCACACAGCTAGGAAGTATCTGAGGTCAAATTTGAACCCAGGACCTCCCTTCTCTACGTCTGGCTCTCAATCCACTGACCCATCCAGCTGCCCCCTCCCCTACTGCTCCTTTGCCTTGAAAGTGGTACTTAGTAATAATGATTCCAAGATGAAAGGTAAGTATTTAAAAACAAAACAAAAAAAGAAACCATTAAATATTCCAGTATGATCTTTGCTATATATAATTTGCCCTAAGCATCTTCTCTCATTTGTTTCTTTTCATATTTTCATATTTGATTATAATTAAATTTAAATTAACTTAAAATTAGAGCATTTTCAATATTCTAAAAATATTTTTGTGATAGACTTTCAAAATGAACAAATATTTTTAATACACAAAGAGCAATAAAAAAGCACTCTATAGGAAGCTGTGAACTTGGGTGACAAGGTTGGTTTTTTTTTTTTTTTTATTTTAAAGAAATAAATATATTCTTCTTTGGGCAAGAAACCTCTGACTTCAGAGGCATTTTTCCAAAGGCTCCATTATATAATGTGTAAAGGGCATCCTCTAGCCTTTTCCAACTGCAAAATGCTGAGCTTTCTGCAGTCTCATGCTTCCTGTCATTGTTCACCCTCTGCCAAGTTGTTCCCTGAGAAATGGAAGTGATGAGTCAGCCGTCTTCATTCTGAAGGGGGAGTGACTTGCTGCCCATGGGTAGACTTCCACAGCCATACTAATCACTCAGGGCATTAATGTTCTTAGCTACAAGTTCTGCCTTTATCAAACTAGCCCCGAAAGGAGGGAAGACAAAACAAAAGAGCAGAGAGATAAGAGGCCCCGCCAGCGCCTCAGACCCCACCTGCATCTCTGCACAGCAGAAACAGGACTCACACAGACTAGGACAGGCTCTTGCTGACAACGCAAACTTTTGCCATCCTTCACGGTTATGCTTCTGAAAGCCCTTTATCTGAACACCTCCTGCACCCCTCCAGCCACACACCAGTACCTCGTGTACCTCACACACAAATGAATTTTTACCATACATTTTTTTTAAACCCTCATCTTCCATCTTAGAATCACTACTACATATTGGTTCCAAGGCAGAAGAGTGGTAAGGGTAGGCAATGGGGGTTAAGTGACTTGCCCAAGATCACACAGCTGGGAAGTGTCTGAGGCCAGATTTGAACCTAGGACCTCCCATCTCTAGGCCTGGCTCTCAATCCAGCTGCCCCCATTACCACACATTTTTAATGCAAAGTATAATAAAATTGCTATCATAAAATATTAGAGCTAGAACTGAAAGATCATCTAGTCTAGAGAATCCCAACATATTTTTGTGTCATGGACCCATTGAACAGACTAGTGAATCCAATGTATTCCTTCTCAGAATGTGTTTAAATGCATAAAATAAAACATATGGGATTAAAAGAAAGCCAATTACACTGAAATGGTTATTAAAATATATTTAAAAACAAGTTCCTGGACTCCAGATTAAAAACCACTGATCTATGCAAATAAAGTGACTAAAATGCTCATACCCTTTGACTTAGAGATTCCATCATTAGGTTTCTACCCCCACGAAAACCATCAGTAAGAAGAAAGTCCCAAATGTATAACAAAATATTTATAGCAGCTTTTTTTTTTGATAGCAAGAGATTAGAAACAAAGTGGATGCCCATTTATTAGGGAACAGAGAAATAGATTGTGGTACATGGATATAATGGAATATTAGTCTGCTTAAGAAATGATGAATGTGATGAATACATAGAAGCATGAAGAGATGCAGAGTAAACAAATGACGATAAAGTGATAAAAGCAATATAAATATTTAAGTAAAAACAATTACAACAGTATAAATAGAAAAAAAAGTATCACATACAAAAATTAAAAGTGAATGTTGCAAAATTTTAAAGAACAAACATGACTCAAAAGAAGAGATAAGAGAGGGTGGCAGCTGGGTAGCTTAGTGGATTGAGAGCCAGACCTAGAGACTGGAGGTCCTAGGTTCAAATCTGTCCTCAGATATTTCCTAGTTGTGTCACCCTGGGCAAGTCACTTAACCCCCATTACCTTACCCTTACCATTCTTCTCCTTTGGAGCCAATACACAGTATTAACTCCAAGACAAAAGGTAAGGGTTTTAAAAAAAAAAAAAAAAAAAAAAGAGAGAAAAGATAAGAAAGACATCTCCACAAGTATTGTATATTGTAAGTATTTTAAGACTTTTAAAATGTTTTTATTTTTTTAACTTTAATTAATTAATTTAGAATATTTTCCCATGATTCCATGATTAATGTTCTTTCCCTCCCCTTCTTCCACCCCTCTCCCATAGTCAACAAACAATTCCACTGGGTTTTACATGTATCCTTGATCAAGACCTATTTCCATATTATTGATATTTGCACTAGGGTGATCATTTAGAGTCTATATACCCAATCATATCCCTATCGAACTATGTTTCGATCAAGCAGTTGTTTTTCTTCTGCTTTTCTGCTCCCACAGTTCTTTCTCTGGATGTGGATAGCATTCTTTCTCATAAATCCCTCAGAAATGTCCTGCATGATTGCATTTTAAGACTTTTTTGATATATGAATGAATTATGCTGATTTAGCCTTTTTTTGTCTTTAAAAATAATATTTGTTATATGGGAGGGTCCTCTGGGAGAGAGAGAAATACTGGAGAGAAATTATGGTGATACGACAGAAAAATATAAATAAAAATGTATTAAAAAGCAAACTGACAAAAATAACCCTCAGTTTAGTCTGACCCTCTCAGTTTATAGATGGGACCCAAGTATATCAAGTAAACTGCCTAATGTTACATGACTAGAAGTACCATAACTAGCATGGTCTAAGTGGTATCTACATTGATGGAGAGAAGGGGATGTTCTGCTTCCTCCTCATGGCTTCCATCATTCATCAGCTTCTCAATCCTCCTGATGCAGCATCATGAAGAAATTGCTGGGTGTTTGAATCAGGATAATCTGGGTTCACCTGGGTTCAGTTGTCTATTTTTTTAATTGAGATGAAAAAAAAAAGCAAAACTTTTCAGTCTTAATGTCCCTCCAAATGTGAATCTGAGGCACTCTTTACCTCTACTGTAGAGGGAAAACTTTTAATTACATATTCAAGAGCCATGAAGAAGTTAAAGTATAGTCTCATTTAGCTGACTTAGGTCTAGTGAAGAGAAAAGTACTTCTATTATTACTGCAGTGCCTCAGAGTGATCCAGTTTGGCAATATTTTTAGGGGTGAGGTAAAGAGTGACAAAATAAATAACTATTCATATACATACAAGGGGCATATCTTTCAGAAAACAAAACCTGTGGTTGAGTGGACTTTAGAGTGTTTACAATTGGGGACAATCTTGTAAAAATAGGGTTTTTTTCTATAAATTCAAACCTCTCCTGATATTAGCTCTGCCTTAAGTTACTCTCCTCTAAGCCCAACACAGAGTGAATCTTGTTAGGGGATGAAGCCAATAAAAATCATAGATCTACTTGACAGACCTCATCTATTTTTCTTATTGTTATTTAGTTGTTTTTCACTTATGCCTGACTCTACATGACCTTTTTTTGGAGTGTATTTTCTTGGTGAAGATACTAGAATATTTTGTCATTTTCTTTTCTAACTCATTTTATAGATGAGGAAACTGAGGCAAACAGGAAGTGACTTGCCCAGGGTCACACAGCTTGTAAATGTCAGAGACCAGATTTGAACTCAGGAAGAGGAGTCTTCCTGACTCCAGGCTTGGCATTCTACCCTCTTCACCACTTAGCTACCTCTGTTTTTTAGAAAATGAAAAACAGGAGTTCGCATAATTCATATTAAACCAACAAACTCAATCCATTAATGTTTTTGTTACAAAGTAGAATCTACACTTTATTTTTAAGCCCATGCCCAAGAAAGTACTTACTGTCAATTCTAAGTCACACAACATTTTTTTTTCCTTTATGGAACTCAAATTTCTCCTCTCAAATATTGTTTGCTTCTACAGTATTTCTGGGAGGGAGACTGCAGGAGGTAATAGTATCCCCCTGAGGAAACTAATAACATTTAAGTAACTTTACATATAAGAGTTTGTTTGTTTGTTAATTCATGTCCAGAGATCCCATTGATGAAACTTCTTTACCAGTAGACATTAGTAGCTTCTCTTCAACAAATATACAAGGTTAAAGAGTTGCTATGGGGCAATGAAAAGTTAAGTGACTTGTACAAGGTCACACAGCCATGGGTATCAGAGTTGGAATTTGAATCCAAGACTTCCTTTCTTTGAAGACGAGCTCAATATTTATATGTGCTGTGTGTTAAGTCATCTTTGGTCATTTCTTATTCTTTATGATTCCCATTTGGGGTTTTCTTGGCAGAGATATTGGAGTGGTTTGCCATTTCCTTCTCCAGTTCATTTTATAGATGAGGAAATTGAGACAAACACAAAGAAGTAACTTGCTCAGTGTCTGAGGTGGGATTTGAATTCAGGAAGATGAGTCTTCCCAACTCCAGATCTGGCATGTTATTTACTGTGAGACCTAGTTGCTTTTTGGCTATCCATATTCTTGGTAAAAGAGGAAATGAAAGGCACTGCATGAATACACCTTTAAAAAATATTACTATTGTTCTTATTTCTCAAGAGTATTCCTTTTCCATTTGAATGTGAATTCATTCCCTAGGTGACCTTAGACAAATCACTTAATTTCTCTGGACTTCAGTTTTCTCATTTGGAAAACTGAGGATTTTCCCTAGATGAGCACAAGGGCCCTCAGCTCCATTTCCAACATTCTCAGGCTCCATAGTTCTATTACTTCAATCCAGACATTTTGTTTCATTTAAGAACATGAAAGGGAACGTTTTATTTTAAAATGATAATTTTTCTGTAGGTTGCTTCCCCTAACCAGCAAAATATCTTTTGAAAAAAACAACACTCTATTGTAAGAGAATACATTCATGTAAGGTTTTATTCAAGAATTCAAGTAATGATGCTCATTTGCCCTTAAAAGATCATAAAATGCTTTATAATAATGAATATGTACATATGACCTAGTTAAGCAGGCAGCTTATGGATGGGGGAATAAGTGACAGAGCTGGGAATTGACTCAAATTGCCAATTCTAAAAAGCTCAAATTTTGAGATTTCAGAAGCCATTAATCACATGCAGAAGCTGAGATATTTAGGAACTGTAATTTTTTTAAAGTGAATGATTTTAAATAATTGATTCTGCTTGGCCCCAGAGGAAAGAACTAGGAGGAATGGTTAGAAGATGCAAAGAGGCAAATTTGGGCCTAATGTAAGGGAAAACTTAACAATTAGAGAAACCCAGACATGTAACGGACTGCCTCGGGAGGGAGGAGGCTTCTTTCTGGCGGAGGACTCGAGGTCTTCAGGCAGAGGCTGAATGAACTCTTCTCAAGAATCTGATGATAGAGAGAATTCTTGTTCACCTTTTGGCTGAACAATAGAGGTTCTAAGTTTTGTAGGGGAATGATATAGTCTGTAGACTCCTTTTGAGAATGTTATTAAATGCATAAATGAAAAGACTTACAAGGAAAACCAATTTTATTGTAGTTAAAATATTTTTCATTTGAGCCACTTTCATCTTAACCATCCCAACAGAACCAAAACATCGATTTCACCTCAAGTATTAAATTCAACAAACATTTATTATAACAGTAGTAGTATTGTTATTTATAAATAATCAGTGCCATTAAGGACCTTATGATCCATGTGGAAGATGATAGGTCCAATTGGGTCCCTGTTCTTATTGGTGTCAGACATTTTTCTCTGTCTGTACACATCATCATTATCTCTGTACCTCAGTATATACCTCTTTTACCAAGAATATGGATATACAATTTTTATTGATGGGGAATTCCTCAATTCATAATCCTGAAATCCTCCCTTCCCTTTCACTTGGGTCTATTTGACTAGAGGTCAAAAATTCAGGAGACAAGAAAAGAAGACAGAAAGCTGATGGCCAGTTGTCATGTGGATGGCAACAACCCTGAGCAAAGAGCCATGCACTCATCTATAGGGAAATTACAAACTGAAGGGTAACATTGCAGGGTAAAACAAAGTTCAATTTCTTTTCAAGTTGCTGGGTACCTTTCCTTATTGGAAAAGTTCAGAAATAGGCACAGAAGGTAGAGTGATTTGGGGGAGAATATGTTAACCTTAGGGGTCTTAGGAGTTGCCAAAGATTAGGTTTATTCCAGCAGGATGACATTTTCACTAAAGTTAATCTCATCAGAATATTATATTGGGCACAACATTTCCTAGATAATTGTATGGGATAAATAGTATGTTTTTCTCAGTAAGACTTGCATCCCATTTTCAGGTCTCTCCCCCATTTCACACATAATGGAGGCCTCCTTCAAGATAAAATTAAAAAGGGGGCAGCTGGGTAGCTCAGTGGATTGAGAGCCAGGCCTAGAGATGGGAGGTCCCAGGTTCAAATCTAGCCTCAGACATTTCCCTGCTATGTGACCCTGGGCCACATTGCCTAGCTTTTACCACTTTTCTGCCTTGGAACCAATATACAGTATTTGGCACTGTAAATAATGAACAGAGTCAGTAATTAATATTATGAAAGAGGGAAGATAGAGAGTCTATAAGGTGAGACTCTCTTCTAGCTCTCCCCTCCCACTGAATATGCACTGTGAGACTTTGAGGGGGTGTCACCCTGAAACTGGGTGCCCTGGATGGCCGTACCACCCCACAAGAGTTGGGGGCAAGGCTTCCCTATAAGATGAGGTATGGGGTACCCCAATATGATTCTGAATGAAGGTGGGGTTCACACAAGCCTCCCCTGAGATCAGTCAACTTCACAGCAGGTGGTCTGGCTCCAAGATGGAGGCAGCTAGTCCAAGCTGTGGCTCCCCTCTCCCTTGTTGTCTCTCAGGCACTCTGGAACGCTATCTGACTAATGAATGGCTTTTATTAATCACAATTCAGGGATTGGGGAAAGGGGTGAAGGGCAGAGGGATTTAGGGTGCCCTCTTCTCTATTCCTTTGGAGTCCATCACTCAGGAGAGAACCTTTGGGGTTCCCATTCCCAAGCTTCTTCTCCCCTCCCTTCCCCTTCTATTTCTATCCTTTCTATAATTGTAAGTTAGACTGGAAAGGGTCTCTCAGCAAGGTTGGGTAATGGGTGAAGGAGACTAAGAGATTCCTCCCAAAATGGAGTACAAACACTTAGCTGACTTGATGATTGAAGTCTTGCTGGGTGAGATGCCATGGAATCTTTGACCAGGTAATCAGGGTTTCAATGTCCAAAGAAAGATCCTCAGGAAGCCCTCAGGACTAGAACCAAGCTGGGATGTGCTCCTCTGGAACCCTTTTCCTCCTCCTTCTTCCTCCAGAGAATTTCCCAGAATTCTCTCTGGTCTCAACTGTCACCAACTGTCACCAACTGTCAGTCACTTCTTCTCTGGCTCCTTTTGTCCCATCCCCCTTGCACAAATCCCATCCTTACAGCACATAATAAACACATTGCAGCAAAAAAAAAAAAAAAGTATTGATTCCAAGACAGAAGGTAAGGGTTAAAAAAAAAATTAAACAGGTTTGTCTCATTACCAGTAAGGATGAGAATAGGGGCAACTGGGTGGTACAGTGGATAGAGTACTAGGCCTGAAGTCAAGTAGATACACTTTTTCCCTAGTTCAAATCTGGCTTCAGACACTTACTAGCTGTGTGATACTGGGCAAGTCACTTCACTTAACCCTGTTTGCCTCAGTTTCCAATGGACTAGAGAAGGAAATGGCAAACAATTCCAGTAACCTTGGCAAGAAATCCCCAAATGGGGTCACAGTGTGTCAAACATGACTAAAAAAATGACTAAGCAACAAGGAGCAGAATAGAATATTACCTGAGAGTTTTTCCCTGTAATATGCAACCTTATCTGTTTCTTTGGTCTCAGCGGTTAAATTTTCTGAAGAACAAATGTTCTCTTCCCCCTTTCCTTCTCCACACTCCCCAAACCAACTTATGGTTCATAGTTTTATTAGGCTTTTGCAAATTATCCAGGTCTTTGTTAATCTACTACAGAAGACCTTACCAGTCAATACACTAGAGCCTCTGCAGTGACAAAAAATTTTTAATTATTTTTAACAACTTGATACAATTTTTAATAATCCTTTTCTGACATTTTGTGATCTATGTTCTCTTCCTCCCTGCTACATCTTTCCCCTTCTCAAGACAGCAGGTGTGATAAGGAACTTTTGGGACAAAATGGAGAACATCTTGAGTGACAGGAACATTGGTTAAAGACTTTGGAATGTGCCCAGGTGGCCTGAGCCAGGGCCAAAAGAGAGTTGGAACCACCCTATAAATACCCATGGACTATAGCACACTTGGTCTCAGATTTGAGAATCCTGGTAGGAGGGTGGTTGAAGGGAGGATGGGCCATAGACCTGCAATCCAGCATCCATACCTGAGTGCCATAGGAAGTTATTCTACCTGCTACTAATAGAGCTGAGAGAACACCACCACAGCTACTAAGAAAAACACCATTAGCCTTCCCTATCCTTTGGTTTGTATGATGGCCCAGTCAAGCCTGGGATTGAGAGAGGGAGAAGAAGCTCTAGCCTGTTATCAACTCATCATCTACTGATTTAGATCACTTTGATTCAATTAGATTAGATTAGCATTCTTAAACCCCTTTCCTTATTCCTTGTTCCTAACCCTTTAGATAAGCAAAAAAAAAAAAACTACTGTTGTAGTTCAATCCAAAAGAAGATTGGTATTCCTTTCCTAATCAGCGAGCATCTATAGCTAATTAGGGGAAGGGATTTATCATATCCCAGTCAGAACAGTGTTATCCATTTAGCACATCAATACCAGCCCAATCCAACCTTTTTCCATCAAATTCAACCCCAAACCAAGGGGCTAAAGGAGTTGCTAAATGTGGGAAGCCAATAAGAGAATAGATAAAAAACTGAGACCCCTCTTTTGATACCTCTTATGATCCATACCTTTTCTTATTGGAAAAACATTATAGACTTATTGAAAAGCTTTGAGTCCTTAGCAGACCAGCAACTACTGAGTTAAAAATTTCTCTCCTTGATAATTAAGAAGCCTGAACCCTAAAAAATATAGTCAAGGCTAGACACAGACAAAGATAGAGATAAGACTGAAGCCAGACTATCTGACCAGGTGCAGACCTGTAATCAAGGCAGAACACAATTAGTAAACATCTCCATGAAATATATTTCTGCTCCCAGAATTAACCCCTACTAATTGGTGGTTGGAATTTGGCCCTTGTTCTTGTACCTATATCTCTACTTTTTAGACTTTAATGGGTTGTGTATGATTTGTAACCTCTTCACAGCTGTGACTCTTTCTTTGTGTTCTTTGTTTGAAACCAGTATAAAATAAACTCCAAATCCCATAGCGTTAGAGCAGCATGGGCTAACCACTAGTCTGGTTGTTCTCATTTTCTTTTTCCTGTCTTAACAATCTGATGCCACCAAACGCCACTCAGGACCCCTACCATATAGAGCTGGCTCTCTATAGCTAAACACACATACAACTCCCACTAGATTCTTTGGCTTGGGCACTGTTGAAGAGGCATAGGCTTGGTTAAGCTGAACTTCCTAAGTCCTGGGGTTACTAGCACGTTGGGTAACCACCCAGGCAAACACGTCTTTCACTCAACCTAGATCCATTTATCATTTGAGGATCCAGAGCCAGCTTGGCAGACTCAGCCAACAGAGCCTGTCAGTGAGGCTTAGCAGCCCTTTCTTATTACCAGATCTGCCTCCTATTTATGCACAACACAGGTAACATGATAGAAGTTACACACGTCTTATCATACAATATGTATTTCCATATTCATCATATTATAAAAAAAGACACATATCACTTATACCAGAGAAAAATTTTGTGGAAATTGAGTAAAGAATGTCATGGTTCAATCTGTATTCATATTCCATAAGTTCCTTCTATGGTAATGGATAGCCTTTCCCATGATGAGTCCCTTGGAGTTCTCCTGGATCCTTGCATTGCCAATAATGGTTAAGTCATTTACAGTTGATCATAGTAATATTGCTGTTACTGTGCACTGTAGTGCCTTTTTAAATATTTCAGGGGGACAAATATAACTTTTAGACTGTCATCTATTATCTCTCTTTCTTAATAACTGATTGATAAACCCTTATTGACTGTAAGGATCCTTTATATTGCCTCATATCGCTTCTCAAAATCAAATCATATTTGCTAAATGCAGCAGTCTCTTTATACTGATCATAAATCTTTGGTTTTTCTCATATTTAAAATTCTATAAACAGCAGAACAAAAAAAGATCACATGTAAAACTTTGGATCTCTATTTCATTTTGCTTATTTTTTTTAAAAGAAAGTATATATTAAATCCACACAAGTACTTTCAAAACTCCTGCTCTATTTTGGAACTTTGCCCAAAGGGCCATAAAACTGTGTATATCTTTTGACCCAGTAATAGTAGTACTAGTCTGTATCCCAAAGAAATCAAAGAGAGGGGGAAATGACTTACTTGTACCAAAATATTTATAGAGCTCTTTTTGTGCTGGTAAAGCATTATAAACTGAGGTGATGTTTATCTATTTGGAAATGGCTGAACAAGTTGTGGTATATAATTGTTAAGCAACGCTATTGTGCCATAAGAAATGACAAACAAGATGATCACAAAAAATAAAAAATCCTAGTAAGACTTATATGAAGTGATACAGAGTCAAGTAAGCAGAACCAGGAGAATGTTGTACATGATAAAGTAACAACAATCATGTGTGATGATCAGCTGTGAATGACTTACATATTATCAGCAATGCAAGGATCCAGGACAACTAAAGGGTCTCATGATGAAAAAAGCTATTTGCTGCCATTGGAGGAACTGATAGAGTCTGAACGCAGATTGAAACATACCATTTTCCACTTCATTTACTTCATGAATTGTTTTCTAATATAAGTGATATGTGTCTTTAACAACTTGACAAGCATAGAACTATGTATTGCTTGACAGCACATGTATAACCTATATCATATTGTATAATGTCTTGGGGAGGTAAGAGGGCAGGGAGGGAGAGAACATGGATTCCCAAATGTCAGAAAATAATTATTAAAAACTGTATCTATGTGCAATCTAGGAAAAAATGTAATGAAAAGTTTAAACTGTCCATTGCTTCTATATTGCTTTCTATTCTTCCTATTGTTTTCTATCTTTTTAAAAAATGTTTCTATCTGCCCTGACCAAGGTTCTGATGTTATTTTCAAAGGTATTTGTCCTTACAAGGTTGTTCTGGTGTAAAGTGTTCTCATTCTTCCCTCTTACTCTGTATCAGTGAATAGTGTCCAGAATTCCCTGAAATTGTCTATCTTAATTTCTTATGCCAAATGATATTCCATTCTATTCCATTCATTAACTTAATTTCAAGGTCTTGGGAAACACTGTCATGAAGAAAGTAGGTAGAAGAAAAACAAATATTAACTTAGATTTGGGGGAGTTTTACTCAGGAAACATTCATATTATTTTACCTGAATTAATTACCAGATCTATGTGAATCCTGAATACTGAATTCAAGAAAGCTTTTTGATTCATAAGTCTTGCTAATGGAAATAGTTAAAAATGAGCACATATGGTATTATTTTTACCAAATTATTTTCTCCATAAGTTATATTTATAATAAAGCCATAAGAAAAATATTCATTCATGCCCTCCCTCAAAATCCATACCCTGAAGAGAAGGCATTCATTTGCTTATTACACATCAAGGGACAGAGCAAGGTTATTTATTGGTCTGATAGTTTAGCATCCACCTTATTGTGCATACATAGTTTTAACAAAACAAGCAACACATACTGCATCCTCCCAATGTTCATGGCAGTGCAGTAATGATATAAAATTCTCCAAAGAAAATCAAGGTACCTGGAAATCCCATGAAATACTGGTTCATTTAGTAACAAGTGCTACATTAAAAACAAATATATTTATTACATTATCTTTCCAATATTTTCCAATTATCTTTCCATTTCCAAAAATTATACTTTATCTTTCCAATGAGCTTCTTTAGTATGAGAAATTAACAGTAGAAACAGATCTTCTGGCAATCCTGTAAGTTCCTTGATGTCTGAGAGATGTATCAATAGGCCACAGTCAGTGTTTGCCCTCCCTCAAAATCCATACCCTGAAGAGAAGGCATTCTCTAATACAGGGGAAATAAAACTAAACTTTGGATATGACTTGCTAAAATAAAAAAAAAACAGCAAACAAACCAAAACACCTGGTATGACAGCAAAACTATTGAGCAGAACCAATAGTCCTGGTGGTGAATGAGAAATGGATTTTGGATTGGGCTGATTTACACAGCTCATTTTATTAAATTGTTTTGAATGGAAAAATGCTTCATTATATTTTCTCAGAAATAACTAAAAAGATTACAGAGTTTTACACAGTTTAAAGACACAAAGTGAATGGTGATTGACTAGATGTCACCCCAGGAGTCAGCTTTTAGAAAGCTAGTCCTTGAAGTAGAATGGTACCCTGGCTCTGGCAGCTGATACCAAGGAATGATGCTTGAAGAGGAGGTAGGGAATACGCTGCAGTTAGCCTGTGGACAGAAGAGAGTCCTATTCCTATGTGGACTCTTAGATTCCATAGTTTATCTTCCACTGCTCATGACTCAGCCTTCATAAATGGCAATTTCAATAACATGAAGTACTCTCTCAATTGGTTCTGCAAGAAGGATGCCTTGGGGAGCATACGTCTTCTCATTCTGTTCCTGAATATATTTGGTGATTTTCTTCAGAACCTTCACATAATGTGTTTCCATGTATAAAAGGAGAGTATATGCTGCCAAACAAGCTAAACAGCCTTCAAGATAAGATTGGCCCCCAAGCTTTTCTGCTTCTGCATAAAGGTTATTTAGAGTATGAACTGTTTCTTCAAACTGCTGTTGGTCAATCCAGGTCTCCAATTCGCTGGGGAACTGGCACCAGGTCCCGCTGCTGTAGTTCTGCTGGATGAAGACCTTGGTGGCCACCTGCCCTAATGTGGCATCATGATAGATGGGGCAGAGGCAGGTGCCTCCTCAGTGTCCCTGCAGCAACAGGAATGCCCTGTTTTAAATGGAGGTCTGGCAGGAATAATCTGAGCCTTCCAATCAAAGGGAGGCAGGATGGGTCCCAGGCACCTGGTTCAGGTATGAATTTTAAGGCTGATGTGATCTTGTAGGTAAAGAAGTTCCTAGTGCATGATAGAGAAGTTCAGGAGTGCAACCAGGTGGAAAAGTGCTGGACTATAGGTTCTTTCAGGATAAGGATGGCATTGTACTCTCCTAGGTCTCTGTTAGGGCTAAACACAGACTTCCATATCAGAAGCATTCAGGAAATACTCTATTAATTGTTTTATAAAAATATTCTATTTTCCCAATTACATGTAATAAGAATTTCCAACAAATGCTTTCCAAAATTATAGGATCCAAATTGTCTCCCTCTCTCCCTTCCCTCCCCCTTCCAAAAGGTGGTAAGCAATTTGATGTGTTATACATATATTATCATGCAAAACTTACTTCCATATTGTTCATTGTTGTAAAAGAATAATCATAAAAAAATAAAATCCTCAAATAAAAATATTAATAAACTAAAGTGGAAAAGAATATACTTTGATCTGCATTCCGACTCCAACAGTTCTTTCTTTGGAGGTGGATAGCATTCTTTGTCAAAGAATTGTCTTGGATCTTTAGAATTGTCCTGGATCATTGTTTTTCTGAGAGTAGCAGTCTTTCACTGTTAATCATTGCACAATATAGTTGTTGCTATGTATGGTGTTCTCTTGGATCTTATTTCACTCTCCATCAGTTCATTCAGGTCTTTCCAGCTTTTTCTGAAACCATTATGTTCATTATTTCTTATTGCACAATAGTACTCCATTGCCATCATATAACACAATTTGTTCAGATATTCCCTGATTGATGGACATCCCCTCAATTCCCAGTTCTTTGCAACCACAAAATAAGCTGCTATAAAAATTTTTGTACAAGTAGGTCTCCCCTCCACCCTTTTTACAATCTCTTTGGGATATAGACTTAGTGGTGGTATTACAGAATCAAAGGGTGTGCACAGTTTTGTAATTCTTTGGGCATGGTTCCAAATTGCCCTCCATAATGGTTGAATCAGTTCACAACTCCACCAACAATACATTAGTGTCCCTATTTTGCCACATCCTCTCCAACATTTATCATTTTCCTTTACTATCATACTGGCCATTCTGATATATGTGAGGTAGTATTGCTGAGTTGTTTTAATTTGCATTTCTCTAAGCAGTGGTGATTTAGAACATTTTTTCATATGATTATCAATAGCTTTGATTTCTTTGTCTGAAAACTGCTTGTTCATTATCCTTTGATCATGTGATTTCTATTAGTTTTGTTATGTTAGTAGTATAATATTAACTCAGCCTTACATTCCTGGTACAAATCCCACCAGGTTTTACTGAATGATTCTTATGATATATTGCTGTAGTTTCCTTGCTAGTATTTTATTTAGAATTTTTGTATCTATGCTCATTAAAGAAAATTGGCCAATAATTTTCTTTCTCTGATTTTTCTTTTCCTGGCTTAGGTATCAACACTACATTTGCTAGGACTCTTTCTTTGCCTATTTCCACAAACAGTTTACATAATATTGGGATCAACTGTTCTCTAAATGGTTGGTAGCATTCACTGGCCCTGGGGATTTTTTCTGAGGGATTTCATTGATGGTTTGTTCAATTTCTTTTTCTGAGATGGGATTATTTAAGGATTCTATTTTCTCTGGGTAACTAATAATTTTGTAAATATTTATCCATTTCACTTAGATTGTCAGATTTGTCGGCATGTAGTTGGGCAAAATAGCTCCTAATGATTGCTTTAATTTTCTCTTCATTGGTGCTGAATCCACCCTTTTAATTTTTGATACCAACTATTTGGTTTCCTTCTTTCCTTTTTAAAATCAAATTCACCAATGCTCTCTATCTAATTTATTTGTTTTTTCAAATTCCTAATCTCATTTATTAGTTCAATGATTTTCTTACTTACAATTTTATTTCTCCTCTGATTTTTTTTGTTTTCAATTTGGTCTTTTGTTGGGGATTTGTTCTTTTTCTAGTTTTTTTTTATTTGTATGTCCAATTAATTGGTATGCTTTTTCTCCATTTTATTGATGTAAGGGTTTAGTTTTGTAAATTTTCCCCTAAGTACTGCTTTGGCTGTATCCCATAAATTTTGATATGTTGACTCCTCATTGTCATTCTTCTTTATAATTGTTTATTCTTTCTATATAACTTGTTCTTTGATCACCCCCTTTTTAGAATTAGATTGTTTAGCTTCTAATTAATTTTAATTTCTTTCCATGTAGCCTTATCAATCATAATTTTTATTGCAATATAATCTGAAAAGAATACATTTATTATTTTTGCTTTTCTACATTTGATTGTGAAGTTTTTATGCCCCAATACATGGTCAATTTTTGTGTACTGTGTACAGTTGTGCCATATACTACTGAGAAGAATGTGTATTCCTTTTTTTTTTCCATTCAATTTTCTCCAGAGATCTGTTAAATCTAACTTTTCCAAGATTTCATTTACCTCCTTTATTTCTTCCTTGTTTATTTTTTGGTTAGATTTATCTAGTTCTGAGAGGGGAAAATTGAGGTCCCCCACTAGTATAGTTTTACTGTTTATTTCTTCTTGTAACTCATTTAATTTCTCCTTTAAATCTTTGGAGGCTATATCAATTGGTACATATATATTTGGTATTGCTATTACTTCATTGTTTATGGTACCTTTTATCAAGATGTAATTTCCTTCCATATCTCTTTTAATTAGATCTGCTTTTGCTTTAACTGTGTCTGAGATCATGATTTCTATTCTTGTTTTTTTTTTTTTTTATTTCACTTGAAACATAATAAATTCTTCTCCATCCCCTTACCTTTACTCTGTGTGTGTTTCTTGTAAACAGTCATATCATAGGATTCTGGTTTTTGATCCACTCTGCTATCTGCTCTTGTTTTATGGGTAAGTTCATCCCATTCATATTCACAGTTATGATTACTGTGTAATCCCCTCCATCCTTTTTTCTCCTTTTGATTCTATTTTTTTCTCTCTCCTTTGACTCTGTCTCTTCTCATAAATATTTTACTTTTAGTCACTGTCCCCTCATCCCTCAAGCCTTGGCTTGTAGCATTTCTCAGTTTTCAAGGTGTAAATGATAATAACAATAGTTTATTTATATAGCTTATATATGATAATATGTATTTATACAAATATTTATAACATAAATATATAAAATATAATTGTATATAGTTTCTATTATTTGCCAGACACTGTGCTAAGCATCTTATAAATATAGTAGAGCCTCCATATCTTTGGAAGATGTGGTCCAAGACCTCCTATGGATCGCTGAAACTATGGATATAAGTAAACACCTACTGAATCCCATATATATGTACTCTCTCTGTTCCTGCTCCTTGGCTTCCCTCCTTCCCCACAGACAAACCCTTTAAAAAAGTGATAGTAGAAGCAGAAGAGATTGCGGTGGGGTGCAGATCATTGCCACAAGCAGATATCTGGTGCTTTGAAGGCAGACCTTAAGCACACTGAGTGTATGGAGAACAAAAACCAAAACTTTGGATTAAGAGGGCCCTACTATATTATCTCAATTGATTTTTTTACAATGCCCTCGTTAGGTAAGTGTTATTATAAGCCTTGCTTTATAGTTGAAGAAAATGAGGACAAATGACTTGCCCAAGGTCAGATAGCTATGAAGTATTTGAAGTAGAATTAGAACTCAGGATTTGAACTTTCTAACTCTAGACCCAGCAAGTTACCTGCTGCTCCACCTTGTTGCCTCATATAGAACAATTTAACAAATGGCTCTCAGAAACCTAAAGAGCTGGCTCCAGCACACCTCTGCATAGATTTCAGATAAAGCAAAAATGCTTCTAAAAGGAATTAGTATTTTCTGGTATGTTCTTGATTTTTGTTCTCAGAAAGAGTCCTGCAGTTCTTTGGGTTGGCAATTTTTGGCTCTGAGAGACAATCTATTTGAGTTCCTGGATCACATTGGCCTGTAGGAGCTATAATAATGCAAGGATAGAAGATTGACCAACCATGGGGAGGGTGAGGTAAGAGCTCTGTCTCTGGGGAAGAGGTCCATAAACAATGACTAGTACTGGGCTAGGAACCCAGTTAAATCATCTGCTTGCCTGACCAAACAACAACAACAACAACAACAAACTTAGGTGGAGGGAAAGGAGTGGGAGTATTCTAAACATATTGCCTGAATGGGGGGTTTGCTGCCTTCAGATACTCAAAAAAGGGGGTTTGTAGTGCTACTTGTTTTTCAAGGATAACAGCTTCTATAGCTCAAGGTATCTGGAGCCCTCTACTGGAAGCCTTGGAATATGACAAGAAGCTTTGACTGAAGTTAGACACCCCTCCACATACCCCCCCCCCCACCTCCCGCCCCATCCTACCCTACCCCCTCTCAAAACTCTCCAAATGAAAAACAAATAAAACAGCCCCCCCAAAAAAAAACACAACTGGATCTCACAATTTGATCACATCCTCTTTAGGGGTGGGCTAACATGGTTAGGAAAGCCCCCAAAGGCAATGGATGGATGAATGGGAGGGTCATTCCTTTCTGGGGTTGGTAGGAGAGCAGAAAAAAAGTAGGAGAGAAGAAAAAATTATCATCAAAAAAACACCAAGATTCAAGAAAAGAGAATAGGGAGAGAGAAATGCAATGAAAAACCCTGGGAGAAGGGGATCCCTACAATGAAAGCATGGCAAACCATGCCAAATGCTGCAAGAGATCAAGAAATACAATGAATCAGAAAAGTCAATCAGCTTTGAAAACTAATATATTAGTAAAGGAGAGCACTTTTTTCCTACTTGAAGGATGAGATCAGAAGGCAAATTTCAAGGGACTGACTAATGAGTAAGAAATAAGAAAAAAATGGAGATACTAAGTGCAGATAGCTTTTCCTAAGGGTTTGACCATGATTATGAGTTCTTCGAGGGCAGAGGAGGAGAGAAATGGGATAGTAAATAGTTTTAAAGGAATGGTAGGATTAAATTGTTTTTCTTTTTTATCATAGAAGATCTAGATATATTTATAAGCAATAGAGGAATCAATAAGTAAGAAAAGATGGACCATTTGAGAGTGAGCAAGAATGAACTCTTTAAACCCCAGTTTCTTCACTTGCAAAATGGGAATAATAAGGTTGTTATGAAGATTAAGAAATAATGTTTGATAAGTCCTTTGTAAAACTTAAAGGACTGTACAGATGTCAGCTATTGCTAGTCTCCTAGAACACCTAGTTTCTTTAAATGTGCATGCCCATCTTCCAAGTACTATCCAAAGCCTTATTCTTTTCCAGTTATGAGCATGTTTCCCCTTTTGAAACGATGAGCTATGTGACACAGAGGATAGAGTGCCAGGCATGAAATCAGGGAGATTCATCTTTCTGAGGTCTAATCTAGTTTCCAGACATTTTATAACTGGGAGAACCTAGGTAAATATCTTAATGCCGTTTGCCTCAGTTTTCTCATCTGTAAAATGAACTGGAGAAGGAAATGTCAAACTGCTCCAGTATCTTTGACAAGAAAACCCTAAATGGAGCTATGAAGAGTCAGACACAATTGAAGAACAACAAACTTTGTTTTTACTTATAGGTACATGCATCCTTCCAAAAGAATGTAATTCCCTTGTTTTGTTTTTTGTCTTTGTACCTTCAGCAGACCCAATCTGCCTGTACATAGTAGGTGCTTATTAAATATTTATTGAATTGGATTCATTTTTTCCCTTTGGAGAATTAATGAACTAACACTTTTATGCTGAAAGGGCATGGGTCATTTCTACCTGAGTGACCTGATACATTTCTTGCAAGTGGAATATAGTGCCCTAGACTGATAATTGTAAAGAGAAATTCAACAGGAGTCAATCTGAGATCATACGCTGAAGTAAGGAATGCCATTGATTCATGTAAACGAGATTTTTAATGCTCCCTTTACATTAATCGTAACATGCAGTAATCTTCCCAGCCTACAAAGATGTAAAAGGAAGTAGCTGAAACAGTTATTAATAAGTCTACCTTTAATGGTGACATAATTATTTACCACGGAAACTGTTGCCATTATGCAGTGTTATTAAGGGTTCTTCACTTTTCTGGGATCCCTTTGTTAAGTTTAGTCAGAGGATATAAAAGACAAAATGAGTGACAATTAAGAACTCATAGAGAGGGAGTCTTCGATAAGCTGTCTGCTGCAGTGTGATGTGGAGGAAACTCATATTTTCTGCAATATAAAATCATTTGCTCAGAATTAGAGGGAACCTTGATGACTAGTTCAGTAGTTTTTGCCTTTTCTATGTTATGACCTCCTTGGGCAGCCTGGTGAAGCCTGTGTACCCTTCCTCTGTTTTAAAATGATTAAAAGAAATGCTGAATTTCAATGACAGGCTAGAGAAAAGAAAGACCCATCCAAGTTTATGGACTTACTGAAGTGCATCGGTGGATACCTTGTTTGTCCATGAACCCCAGATCAAGAATGCCAATCTAATTGAACTCCATATTTATGAAATATGAAAGTAGTCCTCAACATCTCCAACCATCAGCCATCTAGGTTCCATCTGGTCTTCGGTGATGGGGAACTCAATGTATCTCTAGACAGCCCACTCCAGTTCAGATTGTTTCCATTATTAGGAACTCATTTACTTAAACTGAATCAAAATCTGTCTCCCTGTCTCCATATCACTCCTTGTTGGTCCTGATTCTATTCTCTGAGGTACACAGAGAAAGTCTAAACTCTATTACATGAGAGCTTGTCAAATATTTGTCTTTCCTTTTGGAGGCTAAACATTTCCTGACCCTTCACCTAATCCTCATATGTGATTTTTGAGTGCCCTTGATATCCTGGCCACCATGCCCACTACAGAACACCAGCAGAGAAAAGATTTTCATTGCTAACCATCATCCAATCCTATAAATACTTAGTAAGCACTTGGAGGCAGTTAGATGGCTCAGTGGATAGAGCACTAGGCTTGGATTGTGGAAGAGCTGAGTTCAATCTAGCCTCAGTGAATCACTAGCTGTGTGATCCTGGACAAGTCACCTAACTGGATAAGGAAATGGAAAACCATTCCTGTATTTTTGCCAAGAAAACCCCATATGGAGTCACAAAGAGTGGAATAGGATTGAATAACAAAAACATTTACATGTGTTAGGCACTGTGCTAAGAGCTGGGGATTTGAAAAAGAAAATGGCTCATGGATGACCAGGGTGTCTATAGATGTACTTTAGTGAGTCCATAAACTTGGATGGGTCTTTCTCTTCTCTCACCTCTAATTGAAATGTAGCATTTCTCCTAATCATTTTAAAACAGAAAGGAAGCTAAAAAGATATGATTATGAAATTGGAGAGAGCCAGATGTTAGCCCATCCTAGAGGGCATAATGAAGATGATGGTGGAGCCAAAACCAAGTTGAAATCAAAACTGCAGAAGATGTAGCAATAGAAGAGATGATGGGAGATTTTGAGTCCTCTAAAAAGGGAGGTTGTCAGAGGAGCATTTTGCTCCCCCCTTTGGGCCTCCAGGGCAGCTGTGGATAGAATGAGATAGTGGATAGAGTGCTGGGTCTAGAATTGGGAGTTCAAATCTAGACTCAGACTCTTCCTACCTATGTGACTCTGGGCAAATCACTTAACCCTATTTGCCTCAGTTTCCTCATTTGTAAAAGGAACTGGAGAAGGAAATGGCAAACCACTCCAGCATCTTTGCCAAGAAAACCCCAAATGGGGTTACAAGGAGTCAGACATGACTAACAACTATACCTCCAATGTGAGAAGCTGTAACAACTGAGAATATTAATGAAGTGTGACTAGCAAAGCTGAAGCAATTTCCAAGATGATGAGTTTCCTGTTGATGAAATTTTCTTGTTGAATTTATCTAGGCTGAACATGATGATGGTGGAGTTGAAAGCAAGAAGAGCCGTGAGTGGCAAAATGCCATGCTTGGGTCATATGTGATATGTGATTATTACAAGTGGGATTTTGATTAAGGTTGTGTCTACATTCCCATTCATGTAACTATTATGATGGCTTCACTTATAAATTAAAACACAGAAACTGGATCTTTAAACTTAGCCCATTATTTATTTGAATTGTCTGCTCAATTCACCCAAAATGATCTATGTCAGCTGTCAATTGTAGACATAACCAAAGGCCTCATAAAAGTTTTCCCCTAGTTATTAGCCCTATTAAAAATGGGATAGAGGGGCAGCTGGGTAGCTCAGTGGAGTGAGAGTCAGGCCTAGAGACAGGGGGTCCTAGGTTCAAACCCGGCCTCAGCCACTTCCCAGCTGTGTGACCCTGGGCAGGTCACTTGACCCCCATTGCCCACCCTTACCAATCTTCCACCTATGAGACAATACACCGAAGTACAAGGGTTAAAAAAAAAATGGGATAGAATCTAGTACTTTCCTGAGGCCAAAGTTGGGTAAGAAGTAAACTACTATTCTGGTATCTTCACTCTGGAACATTTTGTTAGAAGCTTCCTTTGTCTACTGTTCTGATTCATTTGGCATCCTTTAGTTGAAGAGTGATTCAATTAAAAACCCAATGTCTGTTGGCTGCATGCCTTCAGGCAGTCTCACAAGCTGTCCTTTTAGTCTGGAATTCATTCCCCTAACATCACCTCTTATAGAATCCTTAGCTTTCCTCTTGGCTCTGTTGAAGTGCCACCTTCTCTGTGAGTCTTTCCTTGATCTTTTTTTATTGGAAAATACAAAACACCTGAGCTTGACCCTTAAAGCCCTTCAATTCTGATTTCCACTTGCTTTTCTGCCTACAGCAGATAGAGGGCCTGGCAGGGAATCAGGAAGATTCATCTCCCATTTACTGGCTGGATGACTTTGGGCAAGTCATTTAACCCCTTTTGCCTCAATTTTCCCATCTGTAAAATGAGCTGGAGAAGGACATGGCAAACCGTTCCAGTATCTTTGTCAAGAGAACCCCAAATAGGTCATGAAGAGTCAGAAGTGACCGAAACAATTGAACAACTAAATGGTTATTGCACATTACTCCTCTTCACATACTATCTTGCAAATGACCTACTTGCTATAATAGCCCAACTGAATGAATGCCCCATCACCCATTTCTGAGCCTTAGCACAAACTCACCCCTATGTGCTGACTGCCTCCTTGCCTCAATCTATCCCTTTAAACCCCTAGTTTCTTTTAAGGCTCAGGCTATGTCTCAGTCCCTATAGGAAGCTTTCCCTAGTGTTCCTTCTCTCCTTTTCAATGGACATGTACATACTTATCTGTGTGGCAAGTCTTAACACATGAGTAGAGTGTTTCTGAAGGGTTTCTTCCACATGAGAGAGCCTGAGGAGCCCAATTTTAAGAGAGTCAAGATGATACATCATGCAAGTGCCTTGTAGGGACATACATATATGTATGTATATATATAATTCAAATATATATTTAATATTTTTATTTTAATAAAAATTATATATATAAGTTTTCTGAAGTTACATTATCCATTTTATCTCTCTACCTTCTTCCCTCTCCCCTCCTTGAGCTGAAAAGCAATTTAACCTGAGTCACACAAAACTGTATATATATTTTATATAGAGAGACTTTTATTTTACTGGTTCTGATCTTATAATCACATGGTTAGGAGAAGCCTTTTTGATTGGCTGCATGGCCAGAACAGGTGTAACAATAAAAAGAGCCAGTAACCGATGTTTGAAAGAAGGGAGATAGAGAAAGTCTATATGGTGAGTCTCTCTTCCAGCACTCCCCTGGGGCCAAATATACACTAGGAGACTTTAAGGGGGTGTCACCCTGAAACTAGGTGACCCAGATGGCCATGCTGCCCCACAGGAGTTAGGGGCAAGGCTTCTCTATAAGATGAGGTATGTGGTACCCCAATCTGATTCTGAATAAGGACAGGGTTCACACAAACCTACCCCCATCAGTTAATTTCACAGCAGGTGGTCTGGCTTCAAGATGGAGGTAGCCAGACCAAGCTGTGGTTCCCCTCTCCCTTGTTGTCTCTCAGGCACTCTAGAACACTATCTGACTGATGAATGATTTTTATTATTTGGAAATCAGGGATTAGGGAAAGGGGTGAAGGGCAGAGGGATTTGGGGGTGCCCTTTTCGCTATTGTTATGGGGTCTGTCACTTGGGTGGGATCTCTAGTGGGTCCCTTCACCAAGCTCCTTCTCCTTCTGTTTTTCTATTTCTATCCTTTTCTATAATTTTAAGGTTTGACTGAAAAAGAGTCAGCAAGGCTGGGTAATGGGAGAAGAAGACTAAGAGATCACTCTCAAAATGGAATCCAAACTTAGCTGACTCAATGGTTGAAGTCTTGATGGGAGAGATGCGGTGGAATGACTTTGATCAGGGAATCAGAGTTTTAATTTCCAAAAGAAAGATCCTCAGGAAGCACTCAGGACTGAATCCAAGCTGGGATGTCCTCTTCTTCTCTCCTCCCAGTCCTCTGCCCAAAGACCTCTCCTCTCTTTTGTTCTTCCCAGTCTCCTTCCCAGAATTCCCTCTGGTCTCAGCTGTCAGCAACTATCAGCAACTGACTTCTCTGGCTCCTTTTTCCCCATCCCCCTTGTACAGATCCCATCCTTACACAGGGGATGCCTTTAAAAGGCACTAGTGACTGAAGATCAGCCATTATTCTCTTTGGCTACTGGCTCCTTACTGATAGCAGCCAATGTGAGACAATTCTATAGGGAACAGACCCTGGAGTGTCTCCCTGCTGAGACTATCTGGCCACATGAAAATGAGACGCAGTCCTGTTGCCTTGCTCTATGTTCTATTCCATTTTAGATGAAGGGACTGGAGATTCTGACCTTATGAACTTTGGAAAGGTTAGGAGATCAGGACTCTGGGAGAATCCTAGCATTTTGATGTTCTAATATCCTGGCTTGGGTCTGTAGCCAGCCTAGCACAGTAGATACCCTTAGTAGCAGAGAGTGACCTCTGGGGGTGATCTTCAAGACAGCCCTGTGGCAGCTGACAAAAGGCACTTTTATGAGCAGTGCAGTACTTGGATCTGATATTAGTGGTCCTGATGTTGCTGTAGGGAGTGAGCTAAGCTTGAGCCCATTTTCCCCTGAGTTAAAGGTGGCATAGTGGAAAGTATACTCTTAGGGTGCCTGGTTGGGGTGGGGATATTTGTACTTTTGCTCTTTCTATGTCTTCCTGTGTAAAAGCTAATGGAAATAAAGTGGATAAATGGACCTGGAGTGCTAGTCACTGGAGGCCAGCTTTGGGGGAACATAAGTTTGATTCATTGGCAATAAAAAAACGACATGTCCAAGTCCCTCAGAGTAGGGGTGTGAAGGGGAAATATAGCTGCCCTATTGTGAGATAATGAGTCAGGCCATCTTCACCATCATCTACCTACCGATTATATCCAGTCTGTAGAATCCAAGATTCTTAAGGAAAATGATTATTTTTCTTCTTATATTTCTATCTCCAAAGATGTTCACATTGGCTTGTACATACTAAGTGTTTAATATGTTGCTTGTTGGAATGGATGATAATGATAACTAGAATTTACATAGTGCTTTAGGGTTTACAGAGCATTTTACAAATATCTCATTTTATCTTCTCAATAACCCTAGGGGTTGATACTATTATTATCCTCATTTTACAGATGAGGAAACTGAGGCAGACAGTAAAGTGAGTCAACCATGGATCACACTGAGAATGTAAATGTCTGAGGCTAGATTTGATCGCAGGTCTTCTTGACTCCAGGCTTAGCACTATCTACTGCATTACTATTATGATTAAAATTCTCTATAAACATTATATTAATTTATAATTATTAGTAAAAGTTGGAGAGAGAATCACATAATCACCTGGCTGCACCTAACTTTTTTTTTTTTGTCATGCTTGTTTCTTCCTAGCCAAAAGCACAGGTAGTTCCAGGAAGAGTCTCCAGCCCAAGAGAGGGTTACATTTCCTCCCCACTCTTTCTGAAAACCCCCATGATGTCCTTGCTCCTGAGTCTCTTTGGTTGGGCAGACTTGACCTCAGTCCAGGTCAGAGCCCAGTTTTCCAGGATGCCAGGAGTCCCATGAGACTTGGGCCATCCTTTTCTGGGATGCCAGGGAGCCAAAAAGCCTCTGGCATCCTCCCGTAGTACACATGCATGCCTAGTCAGTCAAAAGGTGGAACTGATACTGACCAAAATGGGTTTTCAAACAGAATAAGATGTACAATTTATATTAAAGTCACCCATTACCTAGGTACTAACAACTACTGTTCTCTCCATCCCAGATTGCCTGAATTTAGTTCTTTGAGTAGATATTCTCACCACCCCTGTCCAGACCCAAGTAAAACTCTTTGAAGGTGGAAATGGTCTTTTTTTTTTTTCCAGCACCATATCAAGCACCCAGGACAGGAGAAGGCATTTAATAAATGTTTATTGAATGAATGGATGAACTAATATAGATTTCTCATTTCTTTCAATTTCTAATGAAATCTGCTGGTATATTAAAATAGATTTTTAGTTCACAAAGGATTAAAATAATAATGTGTGACTAATTATGGGCAATTGAAGAAGAATCTAATTATATTGCTAAACAATACTTAAACAGTTGGCAAACAAACATCACTTATAGGAAGTAGCAACTGATCACATTGCATTTATAACTTTGGGGCCAGCCCTGTGATTTCAATGGGTTTAGACATTCCCTATGCACTAACCCTTTCTACCCCAAGCAGATCCGCAACTTATCTGTAATTCCTGGTCACAGGGAGTTGTTGTGGGCATACAAAAGTTAAATACTTGCCAGAGTTAAAATGTTAAGGTATGTCTGAGTCAGGCTCTTTGTAGTCCTAGATTCTAAATACAGCCCACTCTTCTCTGTCATACTGTCTTTGGAACACATCATAAAGAAAAAAAATTAAAGTGGATAAACATGAAGGGATGATTCATGTCTTAGTATACTGAAACAGAGTACTAAGACTAAGGAAGAAGTATTTATATGTGCTAGTGAAGATGTTAAAACACTGATTTTTAAAAAGGTTTATGTCACTCCTTGAAGATATCTCTCTGCCCACTGGGCCGTCCTTTGTAACAAAGAATAAGAGAAAGAAGAAAAAGTCAGTTCAGCAAAACTAACAAGCATATCACGTGTTTGATGTGCAGTATTTTACCCTCGTAGTAAACTCCAGCCTGAACTACTTCTGCAAAGAAGAGAGACACTTCTCCACTCTTCTGAGACCAGAATTAGTTGTTATAATTACAAATAAAATCTTCCAAATATGGTGGTACTGTATATGGAACTTGGTGGCCAGTTGGGGTGCTTCCATGAAGATTAGAAGGGGGAATGACTAGGATATATTGGTACATTGATGGAAAGAAAGTTCTGCACTGGAGATCAAGCATAGCCAGAGTCAAACCTATTGATTACTTTGAGCTCTTATGCTTATCATAAGATCATGCAAGTCAAATCTTGCCTTAAGTACTTCCTCACTGTGTGACCCTGGGCAAGTCATTTACCCCCCATTGCCCAGTCCTTGCCATGTTTCTGTGTTCTAATCAATACACAGTTTTGGGTTTAAGGGGGAAAAAGATAATCTAAGCATACATTTCAGTCTGAAAGGACTTTTGAAGCCACATAGTCTAATTGCTGCATTTTATAGATGAAGAAACTAGGTCTTAAACTTAGAGGTTAAGTAGTCATACAAGTTCTAGTTATTGGAAGCAGGATTTGAACCCAGGTTCAATTATTCTTTCCGACAAACCATTTGGTTAACTCCCCTAACATTTTCAACCTTGGCTTATCTGAGTTTTCTTGGCTTGATAATAGTTGAGTATTTCTGACCACTGCTTTCCAGCTCTGTCCTTCATTCTAATGACCTTTTGCAGAATGGCAATTTCCTGTCATGCTGAGGGAACATTACATTTGGCCATTAATACTTGCTTGGATGCCATTTATGGATAGAAAGTGACAGTTGTTATGATTTTTCTGCACTGATGCCTTGAGCTAAGATAAACTGTGGTTTGTCTGGTGCAAAAATTGCTTTTATCTTATTGTACTTGCTTATACGAATATGTAAGGACAAAGCCATGTAAGAGACAATCTATAAATGAAAATTTACTAAAGCTTTGGATTTATGACAAGATAGAATTTCTGTCTATGAAAGAATGATAAAGAAAGAATAGGAAGCAATGGGGGGGGAGAAAAGATCAGCAAGGATAGGACTCTTGATTAGTAAATATGAATATATCAGCATGTTTGTCTAAATATCACCAACATAACAAGAATTAAAGAAATGCAAGACCCTATGTATAATTATTCATTGATAAAAGTTCATTCTTTTTCACTGTTTAATTTATTATTGATTTTTTATCTTGTTCTTGAGTAGATGTTAAAACATTTAAATAGAGAGTGGAGGTAATACAATGCAGTAAAATGATAATTCAGGAAACCTGGGTTCTAATCCCATTTCTGCCACTAGCAACTTTAGATATATATAGAAATGTATATATGCATATATTTGAATAATCATGAAGGGAAACAGAGGAATACGTGACAAATTATTCCTTAATTAATTATTATTATTATTATTAGTAGTAGTAGTAGTAGTAGTATTAGTAGTAGTAGTAGTAGTAGTAGTAGTAGTAGTAGTAGTAGTAGTAGTATGTTCCANTAGTAGTAGTAGTAGTAGTAGTAGTAGTAGTAGTAGTAGTAGTAGTAGTATGTTCCAGACTAATAATAAGAAATATTACTGGACTCAAGGGGCTGGGTTGTCGTATACTTAAAATACCCAACATACAGTATAAGTTAGATATGGGGCAGATATGTATTATGTATACACAAAAGCTACCCATAAAACTTTTTGACCAACTGACATTATCAGAAAGCCTTAAAACTGGATTCTGTAACTTATAATTTCTATTTTATTCTGTGAGTATTGTCAGAAAATTAAACAAGCCGAATCAGGAGCAGAATTAAATATTATTCACACTTTGTCATGAAGGACTGCTGAATAGATAGTGTTACAGTTTGCCTTTGCTATGCATTGTCCAAGGACTGTATTCCAGGTTCACATCTTCTGGTCTCAGTCTTTTGATCAATGTTTATCTTCCCCAATTCAGAAATTGCCTTTGCCCTCATTCAATTCCAACTGATGGACTCAGGATCTTTACCCTCTCAAGCTGAAGACGTTGCCTCCAAGACTGGACAATTCTATTTCAGAACCTCTATCCATTCAATCACTTCAAATCAGCCAAAACAATAATAACAACTGCTGCTGCTGCTGCTGCTACTACTACTACTACTACTACTACTACTACTACCACTACTACTACTAGTGAGAGAGACAGAGAGAGAGAAAACATAAGAGTCAGCCAGAGGCATAGGCTCAAACTTCCTTGGTTGAGTCCTTTTGTTCTATGCGCCTCATGGGAACAGTCACTATCTAGCAGGAAGAGGAGGAGGATAACCAATCCTAGCTCCAACCTCTTCCACTAGAGTATGGGTCCTTAACCTTGTTTTTTTGTGTGATCTTTTTGACAATTTGGTGAAATCTTATATTGCTATGGTTTGTTGCCTAAATTTATAATGGAAGGCAATGAAAATAAAAATATAATTTTTTTTCCTGTCTGAATTCACTGGCCACCTCAAATCTATTTATGGGTCCATGGATGCCGGGTTGCCAACTTTTTACTAGAGACTTGAAGGTTATTCAAATACTCATAATGAGAAGAGAAAGAGACAACTGAAAGGCAGGTTTTAGAGATCCACTGAGACATTAGCTCTTCCTGGATTCCTTCAGGGAATTGCTTCATAATCCCCAAAGTACCCTTCAGTGCTGAATTATGCAGGGCCAGCTGGTGAGTCAGATCAACTTGATCTGGGTGACCTCTGGTTACACTATTTTATTATGAACAGTTTTACATGTTTGTTGAAATTTAAAGTAAAGCACATAAACATTTTAGTGTAAAAATTTGCATGCAGATGGCTTATGGAAATCTTTTAAATATTTGAGAATGTGATTTGAAATGTCATTAGATTTCACATTTAATTGGGGGAAAATATTATTAAAAATAAAATGAAAAAAAAATAAAATGAAATTGAGTCAACACTCCAAAAAACCCAGAGATGTCATTGGGTAAATTTTAAATCCTTATCTTAATCCTAGAAAAAGAAGGGTCCTTATCTTATTTTTTCCTCAAATTTTGTCTCATTTTGCATTGTTTGGGCACCCACAAGATGCTTTCTTGAAGATCACTAATGAATGAAATAATTTAGCTTTGACCAATACTTCCTTCTTAAACCATTTGCTTCCATTATTTTCATGATACTGGACTTAGGGATTTCTACTTGCTCTTCTTTCTTCTCCTGTCTCTTAAACAATGAGCTTCGGACATTTTCTTTTACAGCTCTAAATCTATGTTTATATGATGCAAAGAATGTAAAGGACTAATGCTTTCCTGCAGAACACAAAATTCTTAAGGGCAGGGTCTGTTTGGTTTGTTTACATCTTTTTTCCTTTGTATTCTTAGAGCCTAGCCTAGCTGTACATAAAGGATGCTTAATTTATAATTGAATTTAAGGTGTCATTTAAGACTTTGCCCTGATCTATCTTTCCATGACATCCTTACACTTCTACTGGAGCTAAACTGAACTCTTTCTTAAATGGATTTTTGGCTTTGCTACCTCAGATCACTTAATTCTATTTATTAAGTATTCATTGTATGTCAGGCCAAAAGGTTGGTTTATCCTATAGGCAACAGGGAGTCATTGAGAGCTTTTGAGCAGGGCAATAACATGATTAGAGCTGGGAATTAGAAGAAAAAAATATTATTTTGGAAAATATCAATGATTTATAGCTAAAATCCACTTATGTACTTCTTAGAACAACATTTTATTTTTCCAATTCCATATTTAAAACAATTTTAAACATTTATTTTATTTAAAAATTTTGAGTTTCAAATACTTTTCCTCCCTCGCTTCCCCATGAGAATTAAAGTAATTTAATATAGATTATACATGTGTAATCATGTACTTTGTACTTAAAAAAAAACAACACCAAAAAACTTTTAATAATCTGTTGAAACTTTTTTCCCCTGTCAAATGAATCAGTCACTTAGGAATGTCCTGTGCTCCCTAGCTGAGTTTCACGAGTAGGCAAAAAGCTCATAGCAGAAAAATAAGTCACAGAGATGCCTTTCCCTTCCCTACTTTGTTCCATCTTTCTATCTAGATTAAAGGCCTTCATCTCCTATTCTTGCTCCAATCCTCCCTTCTAGTGTGGAGAGGTGGGATCGTGGGATCACAGGGTAAGCCTTCTTAGACATCTTACTTTGTTTTACACCACATGTTGGGGTGACAAATCTTCTAATTATACACTTAATTGCATATGCCCCTGTCATGATGAGAAGTTTAGGGGACTCAGCAATCATAGACTTTGAATGCCGTAACACCAGACTTCTTGTACTACATCTATAATTACTCTATGCCTTCTAATTACCATAGTTGTTACCTAGTTTCTGTAGTTTCAGAAAAAATGTGATTCTGTTTGCCAGCCAAGATTTAATATGAGGGCCTGGCAATATTTGGGTTTTACCATTGATATTACATCTAGGAGCCTCTTCAAGGCATTAAAGATAGACAAAAATCACAAAAAATAACAGTCCATAAAGGCCTTAAGGCAGGTACCTTGTCAATTTTAGCTTTTCTCAGGACTTAACTCAGTGTTTTCTATTTAGGAGATACAATAAATGTTTTAAGTTACAATTATAACATCACAGAATTATAATGGAACTCAATTGTTCAAATATTTTTTCCTAAGATCTCTAACTACTGGTTAGTGAAATCATTAAAATGAGATTACAAACTATGCTTCATTTTATAAGTAGAAAACTGAGCCCCAGGAAAGTGAAGTAATTTGCTCAGTCTCATAGAGGCAGGATTGGAACTGAGGCAAAGCATTTATTTATATTAACAAATTTTGGAAGTTGTTCATTTCCCCACCTTGCCCAATTAGAAAATTGGATTTCCTGTGTGACTGTCTATTGGAGGCTTTGAGACAATAGGAATAAGACTTGACATCATGTTATTGAGAACTCAAGAACTGGCAGAATCTCAGAAACCATCTAGTTTAACCTGCATCTGAATAGAAATCATGTCTATACTATCACCATTAAGTGGCTGTACAATGTGTGCTTAAAGGTACCAGAGACTCACTACCTAGCAGGTAGCTCCATTTTACTTTTGGACAACTCACATAGCTAGGAAGTTTTTCCTTCAATGAACAGATTCTCCCTTCCTGCCCAGTATAGACTTCTTAAACTCAATATGTCCTAAACTGAATTCATTATCTTACCTTACCTTCCAAAGCTTCCCCCCATTTCAGACTTCTCTATTGCTGTTCAAGGCATCATCATCCTCCAAGTCACATAGGCTCACTANCATAATCTTCCAAGTCACATAGGCTCACTATTGAGGTGTCTTCTTTGATTCCTCTCTCTCTCTCTCTCTCTCTCTCTCTCTCTCTCTCTCTCTCTCTCTCAATCTCTCTCTCTCTCAATCTCTCTCTCTCTCTCAATCTCTCTCTCTCAATCTCTCTCTCTCTCTCAATCTCTCTCTCTCTCTCTTTCTCTCTCTCTCTCCCCTCTTTCTTTCTCTCTTGCCTCCTATACCCAATAAGTTGCCAAGATCTGTAGATTTAACCTTCCTAGCATAGTCTCACATTCATCCCCTTCTCTTCTCTGACATTTCCACCCACTTGGTATAGGCCCTCATCACCATGCGCTTGGATTACTGCAATATTCTTCTGATTGATCTCCCCAGCACAAGTCTACTGTAATCTATCTTCCATTTTTTAGTTAGTGATCTTTCTAAAGCACAAATCTGTCTGATCATGTTATTCCCCTACTCAATAAACTCCCATGGCTCCCTATCACCTCTTGGATCAAATATAAAGTTCTCTTTTAGGAGGTCAAAACCTTCTAAAACCTGCCTGTCTCTATCTTTCCATTCTTCTTATACCTTAAACCACCCTACTCTGATCTAGAGATACTGAGCTCCTTGCTGCTTCTCTTGCAAGGTACTCCTCTTCCTAACTCAGGCATTTTCACTTGTCTGGAATGTTCTTCCTCCTCACTTCTACATCCTGGCTTCCTTCAGTTCCCAGCTAAAATCCTGCCTTCAATAGGAAGCCTTTCCTAACCTCATCTCCCCTTAATTCTAGTGTTTTATCTTCAATTTCCATATATATTATATGTACATATAAATGCATACATTCACATATATAGTTGTACATGGTTATTGTTGTCTCTTCCATCAGACTATGAACTCCCTGCAAGCAAGGACTGTCTCTTACTTCTTTGGATCCTCAGTGGTTAGCACAGTGCATGACATACAGTAGGTATTTCATGAATATTTATTAATTTAGGGGCCAAGTTGACCAAGTCTAATCCCTTTTTTGAACAATAACTTTTCAAACTTGGACACAGTCATTTTATTTCCTCTGATCCTTCCTTTCTCCATGCACACATCTTCCTTCAACTAATTCTCAAGGAGTATCAATTCCAGTCTTCTTTCTAAAAAAAGAAATACTAGAATGAAGCTAACATGTCTTTTTTATGTCTTTAACAGATATTATGAATGAATTTTGACTAAAGGAAAAAATTATAAAAAGAAAACAATGGATCACCAGCAGACACATCATATTTATACATAGTTTCCTTACATATAGTCCATTAAAAGGAACATGCCTAGAGAAGAGGAAACATCTATGGACCTTAAAAAGAAATGTCATTTAGCCATAATGGTATGTCTCTTGGGCAGATATGATCTTGGAGAGCTAGCAAAATTATTATACATTGCTGCACAATGGACTAGGGATATTTTTAATTCCTCAATGAAAATGGTTACATTTCCATTCTCTTACAAAGGAGAGAGCAAACTCATTGGTAATTTGGTTTCACACACTTCCAAGCTGGATGACCCTGGGCATGTCACTTAACCTCATTTGCCTAGCCTGCATCCTTCTGTCTTACTTGTTACTAAAATAGAAAGTAACGGTTTAAAAAAAAGAGAGAGAGCTGGGGGCAGCTGGATAGCTCAGTGGATTGAGAGCCAGGTCTAGAGATGGGAGGTCCTAGGTTCAAATCTGTCCTCAGACACTTCCCAGCTGTGTGACCCTGGGCAAGTCACTTGACCCCCATTGCCTACCCTTACCACTCTTCTGCCTTGGAGCCAAGACACAGTATTGACTCCAATACTGAAGGTAAGGGTTTAAAAACAAAACAAAATAAATAAATACCCTTAGTATTTATGACTCAACATATTCAATTTAAAATTTTTATTATTAAATAATTTAGCATAATTAAGCTAATTATTTGTTAATGAATAATAATTTAAATTAGTTAATAAATTAATATATTAAGTTAATTACTAAATTAAACAAGCATTTATTAAATGCCTACTATGCCCTAGGCACCATGCTATATGCTGGAGATTCAAAGACAAAAATGAAACAATCCTTGACTTAAGGAATTTATAGCCACATCTACCATGTATTCTCTGATGGAATAGTATATGTATACTAGCAGAGGGCATGCTTAATTTCTTTTAAGGCTATGAGCTCTAGAAAAAGCCAGACATTTCATCTCTTGGGTCTTCTTTCCTTTTCTGTAAAATGGAGATAATGAAACTTTTGGTAGCTTTCTTAAAGACTTGAGGAAAATGTTTTGTAATTCTTAAAATTCTATAGAAATGTGAGCAGTTATTATTACAGTTTTTATTGGATTCTAGAAACAAAGTTACTTAAATGCCTTTGCCCTCAGTTTCCCCATTTTTAAGATGAAAGGGTTGGTCTAGATGACCTTGGAGATTCCTTTCTGTACCAATAACCTATTTTTCTAAGCATTTCTGTATTCCCATATGGTAATGGATGATTGGCCAATAGGGGTCCAGTCCTTGGAACATGCTCAGTGTTCTCTCACTGTTGGATATCCACAAGAAATTTTCTGAACCTGCTTTTGGAAGTGCCTCATAATGAGCAATGGAAATGCCCTGCCCCAATTCATTCTGTGACTCTTTCCTGTCAACTAACTGCCAGGGTCATGAAAAGCCTTTTAATTGGCTGCTGAGCTGGAACTGAATGTGAATACAAAAGACCCTGATAAATGAAAGCTCTCTCTTTCCCTGGCGGAGTTAAGTGAGGAGGAAGAAATGCTGAATGCATGGCACTGGGTTATTTTTTTTGGGGGGGTCTCTTTTGTGTTTCTGCTTTCCTGATCTTAGGCCAATGATAATCAGAGACAGAATAGAACAGATCACAACTTCATGAGATTCCAAAGGTCATCGACCTAGCAAATAGAGTCCATAGCCAGATCTGTCAGTGACCACTACTGCTAAGACAGGTGAGGGGCCATGGCAGCCCTGAGGACAATCTGCAAGGGAATAACTTGCTCATTAGCTACACCTCACCCAGAAGTTAACTTGAAAGGAAGAATTCTTTGTAGTAACTATTTTAAACCAGAGTTTGCTCTTTTAGGACCACGTGGGGTTTAAGAAAAGTATGCTTTGCTATCCCTTCTCAGTAAATATCCTTTTATAAAGGGATCATCATTGATTATCAGTAGTATTAAGGAGATGTCAAATGGTCAAAATGACAGAGGTGTTGTCATTAGAGGAAAGATGATGTTGAGAAGATCAGTAACTGAGTTGATTGATAAAGGAGGGAACAGATTGGATGGAAGCTTGTGAGCAATAGTATTAGAGATACATACCCCCAATCTCTTGGCATGACCCCTAGAACTCTGAGGGGAGATGTGGCCAAGTAGATTCTGGGAATCAGAGCAGTGCAAGCATGGGTTAGGAGGATGAAGCTCAACGCAACCTGCATAACAGTATAATGAAAGATCCATTTTTCTAGGTCAGTAAAAAAAAAAGTAAGAGATAATTCAGGACAAAGGACATTTTTCATAAAATTGGGATGAGAGGGAAATGACAGTGGGACATTTCTCATTCGAGAGTCTTCCTATTCTTGAAGTCACTCTGGTACTGGTAACGATAAGTATGAAGGCACAATCAGTTATATTCTGTCCTAAAAGCTAGAGGTTTTAAGAGGCTGCAAATACAATTATGCAACTTTTGCTTTTCATTTCTATCAGATTATAACTTTAGTTATTTGTTTCTTGTATACCCATATTTCTAGATTTATTCCCCAAGGAGCTCAGGGAAAGAAAAAGAACTCACATCTTCCAAAATATCTATAGCAGCTCTCTTTTTGGTGGCAAAGAATTGGAAACAAAGGGATGCTCATCAGTTGGGGAAAGGCTAAACAAATTTTGGTATATGATTGTGATGCAATACTACTGTGCCATAAGAAATGATGAGCAGACTGATTGAAAAAAAGTTGGAAAGAATTACAGAAGATAATGGAAAGGGAAATGAGTAGAACCAGAATATTACACATAGCCATAGAATTAATGCTATAGAATAAACTGTGACTGTTATCTCTAGAAAGTGACCAGAAAATTTAAATGTACACGTTGGTCTCCTTAACATTATCTTCTGTGATGCAGAGAGGGTAGAGAAGAGCCGGGACACTTATGAACAGGATTTTTTATGTAGATATGAAGAAAAGTAATATAAACATATAGGAAGTCTGCGATTTCATTTCTGTACTATTTCCTTTTTCTTTGTATATGGAAATGCTTGTTTTGTTTGGTTTCATAAAATTTGGGGAAAAATAAATAAATTAAATTAAAAAATAAAATGAAAGGATTTGACTATATGATTCTTTTTTTTTTTAAACCCTTGTACTTCGGTGTATTGTCTCATAGGTGGAAGATTGGTAAGGGTGGGTAATGGGGGTCAAGTGACTTGCCCAGGGTCACACAGCTGGGAAGTGGCTGAGGCCGGGTTTGAACCTAGGACCTCCTGTCTCTAGGCCTGACTCTCATTCCACTGAGCTACCCAGCTGCCCCCTGACTATATGATTCTTACAGGTCCCTTCTATCTCTAAAAAAAAAAGACAATTGATTCAGGAAAGTTTTGGCCATGCAAAATAAAAAGAGGTACTGTCACACTGTCAAATATCCAGATAGCATTGAAAATCCCAAGAAATGCTTAATTTATGGTGCAACTTTGCAATTCATTATTTGGCATTAGGTTTTCATTGAACATGAAGTGTATGTATAGGTATGGCTATATAGTTAAGAAGTGCATTACAATAAGTCATTTTTCAAAGGGATAAGTGGTCAAAGGACATAAAAAACAATTTTCAAAAGAATTACAAACTATTGAGAATCATATGAAATAATTCTACAAATCACTAGTAATAAGAGAAGTGCACATCAAAAGAACTTTGAGGTTTTACTTCCCACCCAGCAAATGAACATAGATAATAAAAAATGGGAATAATAAATGTTAGAGGGATTGGTGAAAGATAGGTACACACATGCATTGTTGGTGGTACTGTCAAATTAATGCAATCATTTTGGAAAATAATTTGGAATTATGTAAATAAAGTATCTAAAATGTCTAAACTCTTTCACTCAAGAGATTTCACTATTAGACAGATATTCTAAGAAATCATTGATTAAAATAAAGCCCCTACATATACCAAAATATTTGTAGCCCACACATGTATGTATATATGCATGTACATGCATACTATGTATATGTATATATTTGTGAGTGTGTATATGTGTGTAAGTAAATATCTTGAAACAAAGGAGATGTTCATTGATAAGAGAATGGCTAAACAAATTGTGGTACATGAATGTTATGGATATTACTGTGCTGTAAGAAATGACAGCCATAATGAATGCAGAGGATCATGGGAAGACATGAACTGATGCAGAGTGACAATTTTTTTACAATGGATGTTAAAAACAATTGACAAATATGATATTACTGAGAGACAAAAGCAAGCACCACAGTCAGGAATGGGGTTCCTTATTCCAATGGACTTCCTGTGGCACCATATCCCTGCTATTGGTCACAAAGGCAGCACCTATCACAGCCAAGTCTTTGCTCTAGCCTTCAGCCTTTTATCTACTGTGCCACAATTCATTCCAAACATGTTTGACTTATAATTCTCATTTAACTAAGACAAAGCATTGCAGTTATTTTTAGATTAAAGAACCTATATAATTTTGCTGATTTTCTTTGCTTTGCTTATGTAAGCATGATCTAAAAGGATAATGGCATTTAGGTCTGGAAGGAACTTGAATTATTTACTTGAAAGGGGTGTTATCAGAAGCCTTGGGAGGAAGGATCCCAAAGGAGGAAAAAGCCCTGGTGGGAAGCCCTTTGTCCAAAGTCACAAGGGAAGGAAAGCAGCAGAGTTAGGGCCCTTCCTCTGATTCCGAATCCCATGGTTTTTCCAATATGGCACAGCAACTCTCTCTAACAACACACAAACTTTCATGGCTGGTATTAACAAAAATACATGTGGGCTCAGAGGCAGAAAGATCTGGTTTTAAGCTCTCCCTCTGGCACTAAATGGCTGTATGCCCACCTCCCTCCCCCAAGACTTATCACTTAGGTTCTCAGTGTCCCTGGCAACTCTCTAAGACTCTGAGTAAATTATAAAGCTGGTACCGATCTGCAGTGTAGAAAACATTTGTCATCATCACAAGTTCTCTGCACTAATGATATCACAGATCAAATAAAAGAATAAAATAAAACCCTGGCCAGGCCTAGAAGATGTGGCTTTAGCAGAGAAGCATGACCACCTCTGAATATAAAGAATACATCTTGCTAGTGGTCTCTAGCTATCCTGGCTGTCCAGGATCCGGGACACTCACTAGAACAGGGAGGGTATCGGTAAGGAGTCATCTGTGAATGACTATATACTTTTTTTAAAACTCCAAATAGAATATTTACTCGACTGAATGTGAATGAAATTGACTTCCATTATAAAAGTTCATTGTTTTCTGTACCCTTTGCTTTTGTAGATGCTGTAAATTTCTTTAAAATATTAAATATTTTATTTATTTTAAATTATTGCCACTTTTGAGGCAGTTACATGTCAAAATAAGTCGAAAACTGGACTTAAAGAGTTAGGAAGCCCTGAGTTCAAAAACTGATTTAGGTACTTGCTAGCTATATGATAACAACAACAAAAAATAGTTAAGATTTATATAGAGCTTTATATATATTTATATAGAGCACAAGCAAAGCAAAGCAAATCAGCAAAATTATCTAGGTACTTTAATCTAAAAATAACTCTATAAAATATTTATATAAATTTATATGATATTAAGAGCTTTACCATTATTTTCAAATTTTATCCTCTTAACAACCCTGGTTAGTGTGTGCTATTATTATCTCCATTTTAAAGTTGGGGAAACTGAGGCAGGCTGAGGTTAAGCAATTTACAAAGGATCACATAATTCCATCCAAGGCTGAATTCGAACTCAGGTCTTTCTGACTCTATTCACTGTGCCACCTTGCTGCTGTATGACCCTAGGCAAGTCACTCAACCTAAGGCTCAGTTTCTTCATCTATAATATGGAGATAATAATAGCACCTAACTTCCAGCATTATTGTGAGGATAAATGAGATAATATTTCACTTTGAAGCACTATATAAATAGTAGCTATTATTATTGTTCTTGATTTTCTCATCTGTAATGTGGGGATAATTATAGCACCTTTTTCACAGGGTTGCAAACCTTATAGTAAATATAAGTTGCCCCCTCCAAGCCCCATCCTGGAACAAAGCATAGTTAATCAATGCAAACCATCCCATCTGCCACACCTAATACCATATGCCCCATTCCACACCTAGAAGCATGCTTGTGGCTATGTTAAAAGGGCTGCCAAATAGGGCTTTCCCTACCATCTCTGAGGGAGCTGCTGAGTGCCTCAGTTCCCCCCATTATCTGTACAATCATTCTATCCCAGAACTAAACAGAGCAGCCTATGCGACTCCCATTTCCTACAGTCTGTCCATTCGGTCTGGGGTTAAGAAGAAGATTATTAGTTTGAGCCTGTGCCCCGTCAGACCCAAGCCCAGAAACAGACTTTTGGCTCTGAGTCTAATTTTCCTTCTCCTCTGCTATTTGGCCTCTGGTTTGTTGAAAAGCAAAATCACATTTTTTTTATGTACAAAAAAAGAAACATTAAACATTTAAAAAGATATCATATGATGTTTTAATTTCTACATATATCTAATCAACTTTACCCTTCTAAGCAGTGCCCAAAGCCACCGGAAAGTAAATGAAGATGTTTAGATGTCGGAGAATTTGCACATTACCATGGATGACTTAACATCTATCCTTGATAAATGTTGAACATTCTTCCTAATGTTCTGCAACTTCATAAGCAAAAGAAATGCTAACCACTTTCCCTTCGCCATACAATATGGTTTGCTTTTAAAAAGAAAATTAGTAGACAATGAAATGAAAAATTATGCAGATTAGATGAGCACAGATTTGCTTGAGCTAGCCATATAAGTATTGACTTTGACTCTTGAATGACCCCTATTCTTCACCCCATTACCTCCGTGTCCCAGAAAAGCAGGCAAATCAGTGGTTGAGAAAATCACCCCTCCTCCCCCAGCAGTGGCTGTCATTGAAACCTGGGACGCTAGAGATGAAGGACTTTAACATCACAGCTTAGCGCCGTGTTAGAGACAATAGGAGAAGAGATATAGACATGAAAACTTGGGTGTTTGAATGCTGATGACGGAAAATTCCCATTTTCCAAATGATTGCAGCCTATAGGAACCTCCATCTGTTTTAAATGAGGTTTAACATTTTGAAATGTTTTCCTGCATAATGCTTGCCTTTGTTCTTTTGGACCAGATCTGGGATTTCATAAGTGAGGGTTAATGCCCAGCGTGGAAACTCCCTTCATGGATCCAATTTGGTAATGCATCTGTAACTCATGATAAGCCACATGTCTAGAGAGGACAAATTTTAAAAAGTGAAATAGTTACCAAAACAACTAGGAAGGAAAAGATAAAGATCTCCATCCAAGACGAATGGACCAATCAAGAAGCATTCGGTAAACACCTTCTTTGCACCAAGAATTGTGCTGGGCTCTGAGGATACACATTGGAAAGTGAGATAATCCCCTTTTGTATTTTAGCATTCAGAGATAGTCTTCATGATTTTCTGTGTCCCCGGAAATGAGTCTTATTGTGCTGATGATAATGATTATATGAACTGACATTTACATAGAACTTGAAAGCTTACAAAGTCCTTCATATATGCATCATTCCACTGGGATTTCTGTAGGTATTAGTATTATCCCCATTTTAGAGATGAGGAAACTGAGCTTGGTTTGCCCATGCCTTGCCCCAAAATAATTTGCCCATGATTGTGAGCATCTTCACGCTTGCCAGACTGATCCTCAGATAAAAGAAACAGAAATTGTCACCCAACCTTTACTTGAAGCCTTTCTAGCTTGGCATCTGCTGTTTAGAATTTGTACTCCACTGGCATAACTTTTGGGAGCCCAGGGTCACCTCCAAATCATGATCAGGTAGGCACTGGGATCAGGCTTTAGCAAAGGTAACTGAATAAAAAGATTCCACATTTGCAACTCATAGGCCTTATTTGAAAACTGTATCCACTCAGACTTAGATGTCAAAAGAGTGACAAGACAGAACATATTACCAATGCAAAATCCTTGTTGGAACAATTTAAAATTACAGAGACTGCCAAAAACTTCATTTAGATTCCTTTTACCAATGAGAAAACTGACTGCAACAGTGCTGGGCAGAGACGATGAATAATTTCTGCTAAAAGATGAAAAAATAAAACACAATTCATACTTGGTGGATTTGATCTGAGTCATGCTCATTCTAAGATTCCATGATTCTTTGTCAAAGGGGAGAATTGTCTCCCTCTGTTCAAATAAATACACCTCCTCACCTTGGCACCTGCCATGTTTTTGAACATTTTAATTCTGGTTCCATTTTGGAGCATTAGCACAGTACAGCAGAGAAAGAATACTGGATTTGGAGTTCAAATGATTGAATGAATGCATGAAAAAGGATTTATTATGTATTTACTCCATGCTGGGTGAGGAATCTAGGTGGTACCTAGGATAGAGATCTGGGCTTGGAGTCAGGAAGAGCTAAATTCAAATCCAGCTTGAGAAACCTGTGTGACCTTGGGCAAGTTACTTACCCTCTTTTCTACTGAAGAAAGAAAGAACAAATGGCTTGCGGTATCTTTGCCAAGAAAATCCCATGGGCAGATGTCCAAGGGGTCACAAAGAGTCATACGTGACTAAAATGAATGAACAACCACAAACATGCTAGGCACTGTGCTAAGTGCTAGAAATACACATAAAAAAAGAGAACTAGTTCCTACTCTCAAGGAGCTTACACTCTAACAGGATGAGATTATGTGTATATAAGGTGTTACAGAAATCTTAGTGTCGTTTTAAGCTATTAAACTATTCAACTTGTAAAATAATCAATTGAAGCTTAAAATGGTATGAAGACTTTTGGAATAAATACCCTGTAGGAAGGAGTAGTATGCTGGGAAGGATGAAGTCATTGGTATGGGGAATGTAACATATGGCAATCAATTGTCAAGTCTTTTTTCAGAAACAATGGTTGTGGTGATATGATGGTCTTCTCCAGAACAAGGAGCAAGAAGTGGAAAGTGCAGAATCTGCTGGGATGTGTTCATGACAAGAAGATGGCAGTGAGGAAGGGGCTCTCACTGGCTAGATGTAGGGGCTCATTGCTTCATGTGGTACCAGGGTGGAAGCTGGAGGTCTCCCTGAGAGGAATTAGCATTAGAAGATGTGGGTTCACATCTCAGCTCTGCCACTGGTCAAATTAGATGAGTCATTTAACTTCTCCAGGCATCAGTTTTCTCATGTGTAAAATGAGCGATTTGGACTAGATGATCCCTAAGGTCTTTTCAAGCTCTAAATCTATGATCCTATGTGATATTTTTTACTCTGGATTTCAGAATCAAGTCCAATATTCTCAGAGTCCATCTTTTTCATGATAATATAATACTTAATTTCTATTTGTTAAATGTAGTATTTGTATCTTTTCCTTCAACCACAGCTTTGGGTTTCCAGAAGAGGTACTCTAGGCACTTTTTGGAAAAGCAACTCTTTAAACTATAGCCCATGAGCTCCCAGCAATGTTTACTTTTATTGGGCCAACCAGAAAGGATATATTAGTTCAAAGTAAAAGGAAGTTTCTCAAATAGTATAACAAGATAAACTCTTCCCATTTCCGCAGGAGTATATTCTTTCATTTGTTACTTCACTGTACATTGAAGGAACACACATAAACAGAAAATACTCGTGATCAGGGAATATTCAAGAAATCTTTCTTATGAATAGATCTGAGCATGTTACTCTTTTATATATAAATATTCGATCTCTCTCTCTTTCTTCGGTGTGGTGGGATTGATATGAAGGTTCCTCAACTCTCACATTGATTAGTGTGCTCTTTTCCCAAAAGGCACGAAGAAGCTATTCCCAAGACTTGATTAGTCTAGGGCCTTGTTGACAAACTTATGGCATGCCAGAGAAGGCTGCTTCCCTCCCCCTCTCCATGCTTTCCTGAAGACATTTCTCACTTCACCTGCCCTTCTGCCCAATAACCCGATGGGAGTGCTTCCTCTTTCCCCTGTCTGGGGTAAGGGGGGCTGCTCACATGCAGTGTGAGGGTTGTAGTTTGTTCACTTGGTCTTTAAAGGGTTCATCATCACTGGCCAGGGGGAATAAAGCTCAAGCAATGATACCATGGATGAAACTTAAGTCAATATAGCTTCCTGGTCACTCTAAAATTGGGATACTAATAAGCTCCTACTTTGCAGTGTTATTGTGAGGATCTAGAATTCCCTGTCTGGCTGGTCTGGCTCAGCACTCTGAAGTTCTCTCATGGGAAGAGGGCCACCCCAGCCTGTATTTGCAAATCTGGCCTCTTTTTACCAAAGACTTCTGGGCAAGTCACCTTGATTTGCATACACAAATTAGATCAGGGTGTGTCTGAAGGCAGTTATTTTTTAGGTCAGCTCAACAACCTCTGGTTACAGGACTCTCTCAATTGCAATCCTTCCTCAATGACCTCCAGTTCTAAAAAAAAAAATACCCTTGGGAGTCAGCTTTGTGTTTTATTTCCCATTTCCTCATGATTTTCAAACCATTAATCATATTCTAGAGAAAATGACATTTCTTTTCTCTTTCTCATATACCCTTAAGTATACAGACCTCCAAATAATCGAGCTCAAGGGCATATTTTTAAAGATGAATTTATTTATTCTACTTAGCTTACAAATCACATTTCACTGAACGCCTGTATCTTTGTCTCTGCTTTTTAGATGTCAGGTGATGTTAGGAAGTAGTTCTAGGAGCTAATAATAATTGAAATAGTGAGTTATTCTCAAGCACTTATTTTTTACTTTTTAATTCTGAACTTAAATACCAAAAAGGACATTTTCATACACATAGTAGAATACAAAAAAGAATTATCAATGAAACCATGAATTTAATTTCATTTTAAAAAGTATATAATACATTCCACATTATTATTTTCCAAATTGCCCTTCTTGTCAGTGCTTCCTTCTGAACTTCTGACTGTTATCTCCTGTGCATTTTAAAAAAGCTTTTCAATGGCTCTCTTTTTCTCCATCACTATGGTCCTATCAAAAGGCAGAATCCCACTCAGTAAGAAGCTAGCCATTTGTTGTTTTTTCTTTTTGTGATTTCTGTGACATTTGACATCTTCTGACTCACAGGCTTACATCCTTTGAGAATAGCTTTCAAGCCTTGTCGTCTCCTTGCCTGCTCAGCTTTAACATTGCTTTTAGGAGCAGCAGTAGCACTTAGGAATGTTATTTTGAGCTTCGGCCTCCACACTTCCTCTCTCCTTAGTGTTTGTTTTGACTTCCATCTATTCCCCAGGCTCCCTTTAGATGCCTTTTGCAAAGTAATGGTGAATGTATGTCTGTGAACCCTGAGTTAATTATTCAGTCTCAGAAGTCCAGTTTCATCCCTTTGTTTCTTCCTCTGACTTCTCCATTTGGTTCCAAGTGAACTCCTTGTCTTTTTTAATCAGAATGTTCATTATATGTAATAAATTCTGCTTTGGCTTTGTCATTTCTAGAAAGTTCATAATAAGTATCAAAAGTCAACTTGGGGTTTAGAAATAACCACAAGTGAAGAATTTAAAAAACGATAGCAGTATAGGAAAGATTGAATCAATGATGGAAAATTTCTCTCAAGAAGAGGCGAGAGTGATTCATAGATTTGGAATGCAAAAATACTGAAGTGGAGGAAAATTGGACAGAAGAGAAGCAAAGGACAACAATATTAAAAGAGCACATGTATGCTATACAAACTGAAATGACTGACCATGAGGACAAAATGTATAGAGATAATTTTAAAAATATGTTTTCCAGAAAATATGATGAATTTTAAAAATACTATAATGCAGGATAAAACAAATGAAAAGTATCCATAGCTTCTGAATATTGACAACATTGCAATGATTAAGAGAATCTACAGATTGCCACCAGAAAAGAAATCAAGTGCTTCAAACACCAGGATTTAGAGTAGTTAAATTAACAATATCAATTACAAACGATGCATTTTGTGAGTGGCTAGAAGAAAGACTTCCAGATATGAGAGAAAGGCAATTCAAATAACACAGGACTCTTTTGCATTGAAAAGAAATTAGAGAAAGGGATAATGTGTTCAGAAAAGCAATGGAAACCCAAATGACATATCCTAACAAACTTGACCTTAATCATCAATAAAAAAAGATCAGCTTTTCAACAGAGGCACATTTAAGACTTTCTTGAAAAAAAAGAAATGAAAAACAAAACAAAAACAAAAACACCTGAGGTAAGCAGATTACTTAACTTGTAGAAATTATTTGATCACAACCCATGAGTGTAATAGTAACATTTATTTATTTCTTTATGTCTCAAATGAATGAGGCCTGGAATGAAATATTCTTAAGAAGAAAGTTTTTCCAGTGCTTAGTGATAAGTGAAGTAAGTCAAAGATATGTGGTGTATTGCAGATAGTGTTTAGCAGTGTGTTTTTATAACTTTGTTTAATACACACAGAATCTGTCAGTCAGCAAATAATTTTTAAAAATGTTGAATATATTTATTTTTGTGACATTTTAAGTTTCAAGCTGTCTCCCCTGTTCCCCATCCCCAAGCTTTGCACTAGAGAAGACCAACATTTGATGTAGTACATACACATGTACACACAAAACCATATAATACATACTTCCATATATGTTCTTTCCTTGACAAGAAATAACATCTTCCTTCCTAGGTCCTTTGTTATTGATTTGATTATTTATATTACTCAGAATAGTTTAAATCATTCACAATTACTCTTTGAACAATAGCGTTGGCACTGTTCTCTTGGTTCTGCTTATTTCACTCTTCATTGTTTCATGAAAGTTATCCTGTGTTTTTCTAAAATCAATCCGTTCATTGTTTCTTATAACAAAGTAGTGTTCCATCACAACCATATATTCTCCAGTTGATGGCTCAGATTTCCAGTTCTTTGCCACCACAAAGGGAGCTGTTAAAAATATTTTAGAACAAATAGGTTCTTTTCCCTTTTCCCTGCTTGCCTTGAGAAATAGATCTAATAGTGGAATTGTTAGGTCAAAGGTTATAGACATTTTTATAACTTTTTGGGTAAAATTCCAGATGGCTTTCCAAACTGGTTGGATCTTCAACAAACATTTATTATGTATTTACTATTTGCTAGGCACTATACTAAGTATTGGGGATACAAAGAAAGACAAAAACAATCCCTGCCCTTAAGGAGCTCATGGTTTAATTGGTAATTGTACTAATTGGGAATTATGTCTTTATAAATATGTATAGAATTGGAGATACTCTCAGAGAGAAGACATGTAAGGATGGAGAAAGTGGGGAGACAGGAAAGACTTGGAGAGCCAAGTTTTCTTGAAGGAAGTCAAGGAAGTCAGAAAGGGGAGGGGAGGTGGGAGAAGATTCCCGTGTATAGGCACACACACACACAGACACACACACACACACACACACACACACACACACACACACACACACACCTATGGTAGATGTTTAATATTTTTATTTCAAGGAAATCACTTATTAAATGATAAATTATGACTATCTATGCTTATTTCTTTTTATTAAAGTTTTATTGATGCTTGATGTTTTCCAATACATTTACTTTCTCCTTAACTGTGTCATCCAACACATACATTGAACCTTTCTTTGTAACAAAGAAATGAGTTTAGGGAAAATCAGTCAACACAGTGATCATGTCTGACAGTGTAGCATTAAAGTAAACTACATTTCACATCAGTAGTGTCCAGTTCTCTGTTGAGAGGAGGGAGATGAATTTCCCCATCAGTTCTTCAAGACTAAGATTGGTCATTATAGTTCATTGCTTTTAGTATTATCATTTACATTATTGGATAAGTGGCACAGTGGATAGAGTGCTGGGTCTGAATTTAAGAATACTCATCTTTCTGAGTTCAAATCTGGCCCCATACACTTACTAGCTGTGTGACCGTGGGTAAGTCACTTAACCCTGCTTACCTCAGTTCATGTATAAAATGAAGAGGAGAAGGAAATGGCAAAAACTTTGCCAAGAAAATTCCAAATGGAGTCACAAAGAGTCAGACATGACTAAAATGATTGAAAGATGACATATAATATAGTGAAGACTATATTAAGTGAAGCAGTAGTAGAGATCTAGAGTTAGGAGTTCAAATGGAGTTTCAGACACTTCCTAGCTTGGTTCTGTTGTTTATTACCTATGCCTCAGTTTCCTCATTGGGAAAATTAGAGGCTTTTGTTAGATGACCTCTTCAGTTCTAAATGTATAAACCCATGCTTTCTTTACTCTGAATCACGTTATACAAGCCTTACCATGTTTCTCTGAATTCCCCAAATCCATAATTTCTTAAAGCATAATAAAATATTCTGTTATGTTCCCATGCAACAATTTGTCCAACTGTTTGCCCTTTTATTTCCAGTTTTCAGCCAAGTTGTGGTCACTTTCACTCATAATATAACCTCAGACATAGCTGGAATATAAATTTAATTCAATTGGCTACATAACAAGAGTTGTGCTACATTATAGTCCCCTTTCATCCATTCTCTTTGTCAGTAAGTCTTGAAATACAGTATTTATTTATTTTTAATGGAATTACTTTTTAATTGATGATGACTGCTTGTGCAGGATTAGTTAGCAGACATGAAAAGAGGGTGATGGATTCTTTGTGGAGATTCTAAACACATCTTTTTAAATGGTAACGAACTTCTGAGGAAGATGGGTTTTCATCATGCTTAATTTCAGTTTCAAATTTATAGAACTAGAGGCAGAGGAGTGTCGAGTTCAAATTTTCTCTCTACCACTTATTCTCTATGTGTTCATATCTACTCTCTTTTTTGTTAAATGAGGTTGTTATTGTTTAGTCTTCACTATCCCTTTTGGAGTTTTCTTGGCAGAAATACTAGTGTGGATTCCCATTTCTTTTTCCAGTTGATTTTATAGATGAGGAAACTGAAGCAAATAGGGCTAAGCGATTTGCCCAAGGCCACATAGCAAGTATATATGTGAGGCTAGATTTGAACTCAGGTTTTCCATACTCCTTTCTGGCACTCTATCCACTGTACCACCTCTCTGTCCTGGTAAAATGAAGGGTTTGGACTAGATGGCCTCATAATTTCAAATCTGGTATTATTTCTATCTACCACAATGCTTCTCTGGTGAATCATCAAACCAGTAATACCTTCAAGGACAATCTTTTAAAAATTGTTATTATTGCTGAATCTTGGATAATAACTTCATTTGTTATTTTACTATTTATTTTGTTTGAAAAAAATAACACCACAATGGATTGGAGATATTTCCTTTTGTTTGCTACAAATATATCACTTGTATGAAATATAGTCAGTTTCGGCTCATGGATTGACCAGAGAGAGGAAAAAAAATATTTTTGAGCTAACTATATGAGTTAGGAGAGAGAGAAAAAAATTGGAGAGCAAAAGAACATGTCTATATGCATTATCTCAGAAAATATTTGAACTGTAAGCAAAGCAAGACAGAGGAAGTTGGGAGGGTATGCTGCATGTATAAGTTCCCTGAGAGAAAAGAAGTTTTGCAAGTAAAGGATATTAGAAGAGACATTTCCATGAGCTGGGCAGATTACTGGGTTGGGGGAGGATGTGAGCAGAGACAGTGGACAATTGGTGATACTTGCAAGTCTGTGGTAGAATATAATTTTTAAAAGTTCACTAGCTCTGCATTCACACTCCTAATATGATTCTCTTCTGGCTGCTAGTGGCCTACCAGCCGCAGATTGGAAATCAAGGGCAGCTAGCTAGACCATTCTGGCTTGGTGTTTATAATATTCCTGCTTTGAGCCCTCACAGCTGAGGGCATTTTGGCCTCAGCTGGTGGTTTATCCTTGTGACAGGTTTTGGGAGCCGTCTGACAAAGAGAACTATATGGATCAGATGTTTGGGAATACATGCATCTTGCTGCTGGCTCAATTCCAGGAACTAAGCTCTGGGATCTTGAGATCAAGCCCCCTTCTCTGTGTTCCTAGCAAATGGCTTGCTATCCGGTAGCTTAGCTCCTGTGCCACTGGGTTCTGTCTTATCCCAGTTTTTCCTTTAAACTGGAGTCTTATTCTGAACCCTAATTTTTTGCTTGCCCAGACAAGTCTATTTTCTGATTGCCTGACCACTTGCCAGTGGATGTCCACTGATAAAGCCCCTTAGTGGTTACTCTTTACCTTTACCTACATGGACCTTTACTCTATTAGGTTCCTAGGACATTCACCTTTTGCTTCCAGCTGGACTGAAGGTTATTGCTTCTACTAAAACTTGACCCATTCACTTCTTCTGACCTTCCAGGGTCTGGCTTGTTGCACCACTGAATGAGCTTTGGTTCTTATAGTTTTTCAGGTGGGTACAATCTGTCACTAGTAAATGCTGTACTTCTATCTTGTCTTGGGTATTTTTTATTCTTGAGTTCCATGCAGGTTTAACCTAATGTAAAGCATTTTTCAACCAAAGGTAGGGAATCCACTTTCAGTCTGAGAGAATTATTATTAATGACATTATGCTCTGTGGCTCTTGCTCCCATCTAGAATTTTCCTGGGCATTACTAGTGGAATTATGAATTAATCCAACATTCTGGAGGGTAGTTTGGGACCTTGCCAAAAGGGTTATAAATTAATGCTTACTCTTTGATCCACTACTAGGCCTGTATCCCAAAGAGATTTTTAAAAAGGGTGGGGGAAGGACCTACTTGTACACAAATACTTATAGCAGTTCTTTTTGCAGTGACAAAGAATTGGAAATTGAGAGGATGTCCAATAATTTTTGGAATGGCTGAACAAATTGTGGTATATTTGGTGATGGAATACTGTTGTGCTATAAGGAATGATGAACGGGATGATTTCAGAAAGAGCTAGAAGAACCTACATGAACTGATGTAGAGTGAAATAAGCAGAACCAGGAGAATAATATATACAGTAACAGCACTATTGTGGAATGATCACCTGTGATAGACTTAGCTATTATCATCAATACAATGATCCAGGACAATTCTGAGGGACTTATTCCAAAGAATGCTATCTACTCCCAGAGAAAGAACTGTTGGAGTCAGAATGCAGAATAAAACATACTATTTTTCACTTTAATTTGTGTTTTTTATTTTGGGGTTTTGGTTTTATATGATTTTTCTCTTTAAAAAAGGAAAAATTGAAATATGTTTTACATGATAACATATATATATATATATATGTATATATATATATATATATATATATTATCCAGATCGAATTGCTTGCTAGCTCTAGGAGGGGGGAAGGAAAGGAGGAAGGGAGACAATTTGAATCACATAAACTCCAGAAAACTTATGTGGAAATTTGTTATTACGTGTAATTGGTAAAATAAAATATCTTTATAATTCAAAAAATAGAACTTTTCCAGAAATGTCTGACTTTAATTCACTTAAAGCTCTCATCTTAGTTGTTATTAATTCCCTGGAAAGCACTAAGTTATCAAGGCATGGAATATAGAATAAGTTTAGAAAAATAAAAAGAACTCCTGCCTATATGACCCTGGGCAAGTCACTTAACTCTTATTTCCTAGCCCTTACTGCTTTTTTGCCTTAAAATCAATACTTAGTATACTTATACTAAGTATCTATTCTAAGACAGAAGGTAAGAGATTTTTTAAAAAAGGAGAAGAAAAAGGACTTGTCTCCATGCCTAGTCAAAAAACTTTCCCATTTAGTAAGCCATGAAAAGAAACAACTATAATTTTTGGTGTTCTGAATATGACAAATACCAACAACCATGAACTTTTCCACATACAAAAAGAACAGAAAAAGATTTTATGGGAAGCTGTCAATCTCTATTACATACAATTTTGTTTTTTTATCTTTTTCAAGGATCTTGTGATATTGGAAATTTGGGAGTCCTTGAACTAATGTTGAGTCCCTGGTCTAAACTTCCTGTGGACATTTAGATCTCTTTCAAACTACATTTCCCATGATTCCTCTTGCATAATCACATATATAGGAAGTGCAGTAATGTAGAGAAACATATAAAGACTGAGGACTGGATTGGTACTTCCTCTTTTTTGTGTTCATGGAGCAGCATGAGGATGGCAGGAGCAGGTAAATGGCGGGTCCCTTTAAAGTAACTCAACAGGAACATGGCTTCATTTTTCTAAATGGCTTTCAATAAACCCTTTGAAACCATGATATTTTTAATTTTATCACTCTATATTAATTTTATTTCTTATAGTCTCTATAGCTATTTTTGTGCTATTCTGGAGTGGAGCTCCACTTCTCAAAATGGAATGAAGACTTGGGGTTGCTAGAAACTGGAGCAACTCTCCTTTCTTTTTTTTCAATTTAATTTATTAATTTAATCTAATTAATTAAAGATATAAATAAACAACAGTCCACTCACAACAAATAAATAAATAAATGAAATAATAAATGCAACTAAAAATAATAAATATATAAACAATAATTAAAATTAATTAATTTATTAGTTAATTAATTAGATTTTGAATATTTTTCTATGATTACACGATTTATGTTCTTTCCTTCCTCTCCTCTCACCCCTTCCCCGACTCCTGTAGCCAAGAAGCAATTCCATTGGGTTTTACATGTGTAATTGATCAAGACGTATTTCCATATTATTAATATTTGCACTGGGGTGATCATTTAAAGTCTATATTCCCAATCATATCCCTATTGAACTATGTGATCAATCATGTTTTTCTTCTGTGTTTCTACTCCCACAGTTCTTCCTCTGAATGTGGGTAGCATTCTTTATCATAAATCCCTCAGAATTGTCCCAGATCATTGCATTGCTGCTAGTAGAGAAGTCTATTACTTTCGATTATGCCACAGTGTATCTGTCTGTGTATAATGTTCTCCTGGTTCTGTTCCTTTCACTCTGCATCAATTCCTGGAGGTCTTTCCAGTTCACATAGAATTCCTCCAGTTCATGATTCCTTTTAGCACAACAGTATTCCATCACCAACAGATACCACAATTTGTTCAGCAACTCTCCATTCTGGCAGGTGCCCCTTTCCTCTTCCTCCAGGGCTTTCACAGCTTATGTGACTCACAGGACCCATTTACTTTTGCTACTCCATAGAATTTGGGAATGAAACTCATCTCTCCATTGTTGCTTTATTTCCCCAGTTAGCTTCCTCTCAGTGCTTGTAAGCTTGTTCTTCTATACTTCTCTGTTGTTCCTACTGTGGTCTCTGTGGCTGATCTGTTCTCTCTCCAGCTGCTGTACCTTAAGGTGTTGATTCTTCTTCTTTTTTTTTTTTAAACTCTTACCTTCTGTGTTAGAATCATTACTATGTATTGTTTCCAAGGCACAAGAGTGGTAAATTGCCAGTGGGGATTAAGTGACTTGCCTAGAGTCATACAGCTAGGCAGTATCTGAGGTGAGATTTGAACCCAGAATCTTCTGTCTCTGGATCTGGCTCTCAATACATTGAACCACCTAGCTGTCCCACCCCCACTAAGGTGCTGATTCTTTAGGATGTTATAGCTCTTTTTAGAGGGAGACAACACAGGGTCGGTGTGTTTCAAGCTAGTCCATGTATTTCTTTTTAGGTATTTTGTTAATTAGGTCTCAGTTCTACTTACTCACACATGAAAAAGGACCAATCAAGCATCTCTTTTTTTTTCTTTGAATTTTTATTTTTTAGAAAAATTTTCCATGGTTCCATGATTGATGCTCTTACTCTAGCTTCCAAACCTCCCCTCCCATAGTTGACACACATTTCCACTGGTTTTTAACATGTGTCATCAATCAAGACTTATTTCCATATTATTGATAATTACAGTGGGGTGGTCATTTAGAATCTATATCCCAAGTCATGTCCACATCAACCCATGTGTTCAAGCAGTTGTTTTTCTTCTATATTTCTACTCCTGTAGTTCTTCCTCTGAATGTAGAGAAGCTTTCTTTCTCATAAGTCCCACAGAATTGTCCTGGATCATTGCATTGCTGGTAGTGGAGAAGTCCATTACATTCGATTTTACCACAGTACAATGTTCTTCTGGCTCTGCTCCTTTCACTCTGTACAGGCATCTTCTAAGACCATATAAGTTTTGCTTCTTAACCAGGAGGTCCTAGGTATTTATCCCTAACTAAATTAGGGTGATTCAACTTTTTCTTTCTCCCCCTTTTCTCCCCCCACCCCTTTCTCTCTGTCTCTCTTTCTTCCCATAGGTGCCTGGTTTTGTGTGCTTATTCTTTTAGTCAGGAGGATACACTTGCTTTCATTTCCAGGTCATAGCAGGTAGACAAGACCCATGATGGTCTAGTTTGAGCTGCTTCCCAGGGTGCATGATAACACCAAGCTTTCAGTGAATCCTCTGAGTCCATGATTCAGGGCAGCTCCAGAGTCAGAACAGCTGGTGGTTCAGCAGGGAGCTTGTTGCTAGGTCACTGATCACTCACTGACTGGGTGACTTATTGAAAAGGATGGGGTCCTGCTCTGACAAACAGGACAAGTTTCTTCCTCTTGCAAAATCAGGTGGAGGGATGCCCATCATCCAGAATACTGGAAGTTTCTAGCCTGGAATTAAATATTTCAGCTATGGGAATGAGGTTATCTAGATAAAGGAGTGGGCTATCTGTTAGGAAGAGATGGTATTGCTAGGGATTAGAGAGCCTTGTAGACAGAGAAGAGGTTGGACTATGCCAGAAAAAAAACAATAATACAAAACTTTAACTATAACAATATGTGAAAGTGCATATTTAAATATATATATATTAACAAGATCTCCACTGAGCTAGATGTGCTCTTTCTTTCCCCAATTCATCACCCTTGATTGTTACCTATTCTATCTAAAGTTTCTGTTTATTTCTCAAATAGACATTTCTATTCTTTTCATAGTTGTTACTACTACCATCACTACCCACCACCACTACCACAATTATTACTACTGCTACTAGTACCATACTATTATTACCACTGTCACCACCACCACCACCACTACTACTATTGCTGTTTCTACTGTTACTACTGCTTCTAGTACTAGTTTGATTTGAATTGTGCTTGAAGATTTGCAAAGCACTTTATATTTGTCATCTCATTTGCTTATGAGAACACCCTTATGATCTAGTTATTATACCTTTAATTTGTCTGTGGAAGTGGCAGAGAAGCACATTTGGACTTTATATTAGGAAAATCTTCCTAATTAGGACTCCCCAAACAGAGAACAGGCTGCTTTGGTAGATAATGGGTTCCCTATCAATGGAGATCTATAAGAAAAAGTTGGATGAACATTTACTGGGTGCGTTATAATAAGGATTCTTTTTGGGGATACGGATGGGACTAGAGGGCCACTCAGGTCTCTTTCTATTCCAGAATTCTGTAAATCTCACCCTAAATCCTAGGATCCTATACATGGTAGAGGTTTATATGCATGTCATTATATATGATTAGCCCCATGCTATTTTCCTAAGATAATACATTTAGAGTTGGAAGACTCATTTGTGGTCATCTAGTCAAACTTCCTCACTTTACAGATGAGGAAACTGAGTTGTAGAGAGGGCAAATGACTTGCCCATGGACATATAGATAGTGTTAGTATCAGAACTTGAACCCATATCCTCTGAGACCAAAGTTGGAGTTCTAGAGTACCACATTTCCTTAGAGTACAATGAGATGAAGTGATGGGGTTTTTACCCCTTCCCCTCAAAGAAGGACTGAAGGATAATGCTTTTATATCTGGAAGAGGTCTTAGAAATCAGCTAGTGCAACCCTCCCATTTGACAGAGAGTGGAAATTTCTTGGTACCACATTTTAGGAAGAACTTAGAGACAGGGCTTGGAGACAAGTCAGTCTTTGCCCTGTAGGAACAGGAGAGCGACTTAGTCAAGACATTTCTCTTGTGTAAAGATCAGTTTTTTCTTTGTCTTTGTATCCCCTCTGACTAAATGCTTATCATTAATGGCTAATAGATCATAAATAACAAAGCTGGTATGTGAGCAGTGGAGCTCCTGACTATCCATTCAACATTCTTCTGTTACAATTAAAGGTGCCTTTACTTCTTGTTTACATGCTTAAAGATAAGATTATCTCTCTATTATATTTTTACAGCATCTCTAAAAGGGACAGAACATACATGAAAAATTGTTCTTAAGAAATGTAGGCCATTTCTCCTGTTAAATATGGAAATACCCGAGTAAGGTGGTAATGACTGACTGTAGCATCAGCTTTAAGAAAGCTTACTTCACATCTTAGAATAGTGGAAACTGTGAAGAGATGGTGATTTAAATTTACTTAGTAATGCTTTAAGGTTCATCTTCTCAGATCTGCCACCAGATTTCTCCTTTGAATCAAAAGGTGGCAGCTTTCAACCTCTTAAATGTGTTTTCCTGGGGCTAAAACCTTTCCCTGCTGTGGCCTCTTTCTAAGAGAAAGAAAAAAAAAAAAGAAATACTAAACACAGTAAATAGAGGCCTACAGAGTGAAGAAGCTATAAGGGACTTGGAATTTTTTTCCTTTTTCTTATCTATTTCTCCAGGGGGAGACACAATCCCTAAGTGCTTTCTCATTTGGAAAAGAGCAGAAATCAATTCATTCAGTTGGTGGTGGATCTTGGTCTCTGTAATGCAGTTATTGATTATTACATGCTGTGCAGACAATGTTGAGTGAAAGTGTTGGGTTTGTTTTTTTTTGACCCATTAAACTTTTGGAGAGCTCTAATCATTAGTAAGTTTTCCCTAAACCCATCTCTCTGCAGTTTATATCAATCATTGCCCTCTAAGGCCAAATTATTTTGTTCAGGTATTTTCGGTCACATCTGACTCTTTGTGAACCCATTCAGGGTTTTCTTGGCAAAGATGTTAGAGTGGCTTGCTATTTCCTTCTCTGGCTCTTTTTACAAATGAGGACACGGAGGTAAATAGGGTTAAGTGACTTGCCCAGGGTCACATAGGTAGGAAGAGTCCGAATCTAGATTTGAACTCAAATAGATGAGTTTTCCTCACTTACCTGGCACATTACCCACTTCACTATCTAGATGCCCTCTATGGCCAAATAGAACAAGGCTAATCTCACATCTGAAGGCAGCTAGATGATACACTGGATAGAGAGCTAGAACTGGAGTTATGAAGACTTGAGTTCAAATGTGGTCTCAGATACTTATTAGCTGTGTGACCCTAGGCAAGTCACTTAACTTCTGTTTGCCTTAATCCACTGGAGAAGAAAATGGCAAACCAGTACAGTATCTTTGCCAAGAAAACTCATAGACAATATAATCCATGGGATCAGAGAGTTGGATACAATTAAATGTCTAAACAATAATCTCCCAAGATAATGCTTCAAAAACTTGAAAATATCTATCCTGAGCTCCCTGAGTCTTCCTTTTTCCAAAGTGAACATCCTCACTTTCTTCAACTTATTTTTACATAAAATGATCTTAAGGTCTTTTCCCAGAGAGTTTGCTCTCCCTTGGGTCTATATAATTTATCAATTTTATCTTCCAAGAAAATGAGATGATCCCTAAGGTCCAGTAAGCTCTAAATCCTAGGAACTTTTGTAATTTCAGATTGAGAAGTCTAAAGTTTTATTTTGCATACAAATAAAATTTGAGAAATACTTTGATTTTTTCCTCTTCAATCACAACTTTCTTATATATATATACTTCCTCTTTATGTTGCTTTTAGTGCTTTGAATATAGTAGACCCAGAATATTCTCCTCAATTTTTCCTCCTAATCTATTCTTTCCCTACTTCCCCATTCTCTGCCTCACAAACCTTAATCTTTCAATCCTAAATGTCATTTATTAAGTATTTGTGTGAGATCAGGATTGATTCCACTACATAGGGAACAATTTATAAAACAATTCTTTCTTAGGCTAAATAGGTTTCTAAGATTATAGATTATAGGCTCTTAAACTCTGGTACATTGGAAAACTATGTATCTAAAAAATATTTTTCTTTGAATTTAATGTAGCTAAAAGCTTCAAATACTTGCTAGCAAGAGTGTCGGAAATCTATTGCTAGGACATTTAGAATTCGTAATAAAAAGTTAGTGAGGCAGGATTTGAATTTATATCTTCCTGATTCCAGCTCCAGTTGTTTCTACTGCTCCACCTAGCTGCCACCCCAAGAGATAGCTAGCATCACAATCTAAGTACTTATTGTTTGAACTATGTGTCCTGAAATGAATGTGTCCTCTTTTTCTGCTGAGGACTCAGAGAGATTAAAGAGGAATTAGATTACAGCTCCTTTGGTGGTGTAAGAGATTGTTGACATTTGTACATAGATGTTAAGAGTGCTTTTACTAGTCGATTGATTCCCTTCCCTGTTATTGAGATAGTTTCGTTTCTGAAATGATTTTTGCTTTTGAATTGATGTGTCCCTTGTATGATCTGGCAATAGAGAATAGATTGGATGGAGGTTTAAGCCATGAGCTATGTGATTGATTACTCCAAATAGCCTCACTAAACCTACGGGTAATGGGAAGAAAGAGAAGGAGATACCTCCCAATCTCTTAAATCACATGCTCCTAGAATTTGTGGAGGGAGCAACATGATGGATTTTTGCAAACACTATGTTAGAATCACTGAAATATGTAGTAATTATAACTATGTAGGCTGCCATGAAATGAAAAAATAATAACAGCAAAAGAAATGGAATGAAAGAGAGGTCAGAAGTTCAAGAGAACTGGGAAGATTTGATAAAACTTTATGGAAGGTAACTAAGGGAATTGGACATATAGAAAGATTACTCTATGACCTTACCCAATGACTTCAGTTTCTAGCTCATAGCCTTTCTTTCTACTCTGACTCCTAATAACTTTCATAGTCCTATTATTGACTTTTCTAACATGCTGGAGCCTTGATCATCAATTTCCTAATCTTTTCCATCTTCCCACTACTTTAGCTTTCTATTAGGCTATTCATACCTTGCACTTGACTACTCTGGAAACTGCTCTTCTTTCAAGATCCTGAACTCTGGAATTCTAGGTTCTTAATTTCTCCTGAACTCACTCTTTACTCCCATTTAGAGCCTCCTCTCCCTCTCTCAGAATTCTTCCATGTTTTCCTGATCTGTACCTCTTGTTATCAATTTTTTTTTCTCCTCAAAGCCTTAGGAAGGTAGCACAGTAGAGAGAGCTAGGATTAGAATCAGGAAGATTTGTGTTCAGATTTGACCTTACATATTTATTACTTGTGTGTAACCTGAACAAGTCACCTAACCTCTGTCTACCTCAATTTCCTCAACTGTTAAATATTAAAGAACACTTATTTTTCTGGTGAGGATAAAAATGAGATATTTGTAAAGCACTTGGTACAATTAGTGGCCCATAGTAGGTACTTACTAAATACTTGTTCCCTTCTCTCCCTCCCTCCCTGTAGTTAGCCAATGCAATGCTACTATTTTGAATCATTTGCCCTCCCCTGTTATGGAAAAAGTAGATATGATGATGTTGGAATAAATAGGGAATATAAGAAGATAAGGAATGAATGGGGACTCTAGGAAGGGCTAATCAAGCAGGCTAATCACAGAGGCTAGGTACTTGAGGGTTCTGGGAAGAATAAGCTGAGTCTTTCAGGCAGGGAGACTATCTCTACAATATAAGAAGAATTGGGTCAGCCAGAGATGGTATGAGTCTGGCTGAAGGGTTTCTGTTGTTAGTTTCTAAGGTCCCTCAAGGGAGGAGACAAGAGGCCCCTCCCTGCAGGTGAAAACTGAAACCTTACAGGAAGAGGAGGCTGGCCACTTCCTGCCCAAGATGAATGCCCAGATTTGCCCTCAAGAAATAAAGAAAGGTTATTCCTTTCCTTCTTCAGCCTTTGCCCTACTAGTGGATACAATAATTCACCAGAAATTTTTTGTGTAAATACCAAAGGGGTTTATTAATGCCAGGGGTAAGCTGAGGGAAAGGGGATTAGGGTTTTGTAACTGCTGCTAGGGAGAAGCTGGTACTGGGGGAAGGGTCGCAGAAGAGGGAGTCAAACTGAGGGAGGCCAGCTCCCTCAGTCAGGGATAGTTTCACTGCCCTGAGGTAAAAGGATTTATCAGATCACCAGATGGGGGATGGCTTGATTTAGGTTGTCCTGTCTGCCTACAGAAGATAATTCCCAAGATCTCCACCCGCCAAATTACCCTTCCTCCCAGTGCCCAAGGTGGAAATCCAGGGAATAGTCGGATATCAATGGAGAGGTCAGGGAGAGGTCCAGGGAAATCAGGCTAAGCCCAGAGTGCCCAGAAGCAAAAGGCCCTTCAGTTGGTTCTCCAGGAATATTTATAGCCTCAGAGTCCAATGGTTTTTCCATGAGCCCAGCACCCTGGCTGGTTCAACATTCTATTCCTTTCCAACTGTCAGGGCTGCTACAGTTGGTTTGCAAAAGCAAGAGCTTTTGCTGCAACCCTGCATTACACCACCAACCCTCTTTCCTGATTTCCTCCCTGTGGCTAATAATCTATAATTCTCCTTCCAATTGCCTTGCCCGTTCCTACCTCCACCCAACCCCAGCCACTGATATCTTTCCCACTGATTGACCATTCTATTTCTTAGCCAGTTTTAATAATTCCTTTGATATTCTTCATCTTTTGTTCCTCCAAATGAATTTTGTTATTATTTTTTTCTAGTCTAATAAAATAATTTTTGTTAGTTTAAATGAGATGGTACTGAATAAGTTGATTAACTAAGGTGGAATTGTCATTTTGGTTATATTGACTCTGCCCACTCATGAACAAATGATATTTCTCCAATTATTTAAATATGACTTTATTTTTGTAAAGTGTTTTAAGGGAGGTGGGTAAACAGAAGTGAAAACATTTGTAAACATGGAAAGGCTGAAAGGAAAGAAAGACAAAGATAAATGGTGAAAATAAGATGGAAAGATAAGAGACAGAGGAAAAGGACTTACTTGTACAAAAAATATTTTCAGCAGCTTTCCTTGCAGTAAAAAATTGGGAACTGAGCAGGTGTCCATCAGTTGTGGAATAGCTGAACAAGTAGTGATAAGTGGCTGTAATAGAACTATTGAGCTGTAAGAAATGATGAACAGAATGAGTTCAGAAACCCTGGATTCATACGAACTGATACAAAGTGAATGATCAAACCTAGGAGAAAAGTGTATACAGTAACAGAAATATTGTATGATGATCAATTGTGGAGGACTAAACTATTCTTAACAAATTAAGGTTCCAAGATAAACCCAAGAGACTCATGACAAAAAACAGCAGCAACAACAACAAGAAACCCAACTATCCCCCCAAATGTTTTCTAATTATGTTCATATAGTTACTGGATTTGTCTTGGCAGATATACTTCCCAGGTATTTTATACTGTCTATGGCTATTTTAAATGAACTATCTCTCTTTTCTCAGGGATTTGTTGGTGATATAAAGGCTGATAATTTATGTGTTTATTTTATGCCTTGCTACTTTGTTAAAATTGTTGTTTCAACTAGCTTTTTTTAGTTGAATCTTTAGAATTTTTCAAGAATACTATCATATCCTTACCTCAATGTCCATTTAGATTCCTTCCATTTTCCCCCTTCTCATTGCTATTGCTAGTAATTCTAGTACAATATTGAATAATTTTGGTGATAATATTCATCCTTGTTTCATTCCTGATCTTATTGAGAAGGCTTCTAGCTTATCCTCTTATAGATAATGCTTGCTGATGGGTTTTGATAGATGTTTCTTATAATTTTAAGGAAAAATCCACTTATGCCTAGGCTTTCAAGTGTTTTTATTTTTTAAATAGGAATGGTGTTGCATTTTGTCAAGTTTTTTCTGCATCTATTGAGATTACCTTGTGATTCTTATTATCTTTTTATTAAAACAATCAATTATGTTAATAATTTTCCTTATATTGAGCCAGCCCTACATCCCTGGCATAAATACTAGTTTTGCATCGATATTCATTTAGTGAGATTGCCCTATAATTTTCTTTCTCTGGTTTCGCTTTTCTTGATTTGAGAATCAGCACCATATTTGTTTCATAAAAGGAGTTTGATAGGTTTTTTTCTTTGCCTACTATTCTAAATAATTTATTTAGTATCAGAATTAGGTGATCTCTAAATGTTTGGTATAATTCACATGTAAATAGATCTGGTCCTGGTACTTTTCTTCTTAGGAAGCTCACTTATGCTTTTCAATTTCTCTTCCTAAAATAGGTTTATTTAGATATCTGACTTGCTCTTCTTTGTTAATCTGCTGTCTGAATGTCCCTCTGGTAGCTGCATTAGCTGCATCAGCTGGCCCATCTGACCTGGAATTGAAACCAGGGACTCTGCTCTACTGGGAGTGATCACAACCAGCAGGACTCTATACCTCTATAATTGCTTTCACTAGTGTGTGCTTGATCATCCTTGCTTACTGTTATAGCCTAGGACCAAGTCTGGGCAATATATCTGGGCTCTGCATCTAGAGCCAGTGGAGGGCACCCACAATCTTTCCCTGATCATCCACCTAAACCCAATAAGATCTGTGGGGTAAAAAGTTAAGGCTGCTGATGGCATAGTTGCTCCCAGGGCTTCTTGTTTGTTGTCTCAGAGGAATTTGCCCAGCATATCTTCATCTCAATCAGTCTAGACCACCATCATGAAAGATCAGATCCCTCCTAACCCTTCCAAGCTGTCTTGGGATGGATGACTGCTTTACCCTGACTTTTAATTATTAATGATGCTCTAAAATTTATTTTGGTGCATTTTTAAAAGTTATTTGTGCTAGAATTTGGGAGAGTCTGGTAGTTTTCTGCCTTATTTTGCCAGCTTCTCACAATACTTTCTCCCTCATTTTTCATTCTCCCCATATATTAACTGTCTATTCTTAGCTCCTTTTCTCCAGTCTCAGAGGAAGAATTGGATTATTTCCTTTCCAAAGTGAACCCCTTCACTTCTGCCTTTCAGTTCCTCCTGAACTTTACTTCACTGACAATTCTCTTGTTCTAATTTTCATTTTTTCCTTTGATATTGGCATTTTCCTTTGAGTTGACTTGCAATTCATGGTCCAGAGATAAGTCTTTTAAAAACATTCCCTTGAAGCTGTTAACTACTCATGCTATTATCCTATATTTTTCCTTCCCTTCATTGCTAACTATCTGAGCAGAGTAGTCTAGGCTGCTCTCCAGGTTTCATCATCATCCACTGATTTTTTAAAACTAAATTTTTTTTTTCAATGAACGTAAACTGACCTCTTCCTTCCACCTATCTTTGTAGGAGGAGGAACTCTTATAACTAATATTCATAGTCAAGTGAAACACATTCCTACATTGATCTTGTCCAAAAAATATGTCTCATTTTGTACCCTGGGACTGTAATGTCTCTATCAGGAGGTGGGTAGTACCTTTCATCATCAGTCTCCTGGAATCATGACTGGTCATTGCATTGATCTGAATTCTTTTTTATTTTTTAATTTTATTTTTATCGACATGCAAAACCCACGTCCATATTGGCCATTGTTGCAAGAGCACATTCATACACACTCATACAAAACTCCAAAATAAAACCATAAATATACTGATGTGAAAGATATTATGCTTTGATTCCCATCTATCTGACTCCAACAATTCTTTTTCTGGAGGTGGATAGCATTTCCTGTCATTCAGAGTTGTTCCAGATCATTGCATTGTGGAGAGTAGCCAAGTTTTCACAGCTGGTTGTCATACAATATTGCTGTTACTATGTAAAACGTTCTCCTGGTTCTGCTTATTTCCCTCTGCATCAGTTCCTGTAGATTTTTCCAGCTTTTTCTGAAATCATCTTGCTTATCATTTCTTATAGTACAATGATATTTCCTTACCAACATATCCCAAAATCTGTCCAGCCGACATTCCTTCAGTTTCCAGTTTTTCGCCACTACAAAAAGAGGTGCTATAAATATTATTGGACAAGTCAGTCTTTTCCCCTTTTTTTATTACATTGGTCTAAATTTTTAAGCTTTCAAAGTAATTTGTTTTTACAATGTTGTTGCTATATAAATTGGTTTCCTTGTTCTGCTTACTTCACTTTATCAGTTCATATAAGTCACTGAAACTATCCCTTTCATCATTTCCCATGGGGTAATAGTATTCCATAATTTATTTGGCTATTCCCAAATTGATGGCCATGCCCTTAATTTCTGGCTCCTTGACACTACATAAAAGAATGGCCATATATGTATGTTTTTATATGCCCAGGTCATTTTCCTTTTCCTTTGATTGCTTCACCACCCACAGTCTCTTCAAAGCTTTGCAATTTGACTTCTGACCTCATTATTTTACGGAAATTACTCATTCCAAGGTCACAATGAATTCTTTAAAAAAAAAAAAACCAAAAACCTCTCACCATCTTTCTTAGATTCACTACTAAGTAGCTGTCCCAAAGCAGGAATGTGGTCAGGACTAGGCAACTGGGGTTAGGTGACTTGCTCAGGATCACATAGCTAAGAAGTGTCTGAGGGTAGATTTGAACCCATGTCCTCCTAATTCCAGGCCTGGCACCCTATCCATTGAGCCATCTAGCTGCCCCACCAATGAGTTTTTTTTTTTTAAACCCTTGTACTTTGGTGTATTATCTCATAGGTGGAAGATTGGTAAGGGTGGGCAATGGGGGTCAAGTGACTTGCCCAGGGTCACACAGCTGGGAAGTGGCTGAGGCCGGGTTTGAACCTAGGACCTCCTGTCTCTAGGCCTGACTCTCACTCACTGAGCTACCCAGCTGCCCCCATCCAATGAGTTTTTAAATATCAAGTCCAATGGCCCTTTCTTAGTCCTTATCCTTGATATTTCTGTAACATTTAAAATTATAGGCAACCCTTCTTGATTCTGTCACTTCCTTTTCCTGGTTCTATTCCTGCCTTTTCTTTTTCCTAATCAATTCTACTTCATCCTCCTTTTTCCTACCTCCACTTGTGGATATCCCACGAGGCTCTGGTTTAGACACTCTAATTTCTGCTCTGTATACTGTTTCTTTGTTAGTCTCACCTACTTTTATGGATTCAATGATCATTGCCAGGCAGATATTTCCCAAATCTCTACTTCTAGTTCCAGTTTCTCTGCTGAGTTCCAGTTCTGCAATTCTAACTTCTAGATATTGCCTTAGAACTCCAAATATAGAATGCCTTAGACACACCTTACCACCTATGTGCTGCTGTAGATAGAATCCTAGACCTAGCTAGAATTAGGAAAGTCTAAGTGTAAATCTGTCCTCAGACATTAGCAGTGTGACCCTGGGCAAGTCATTTAACCTCTTACAGCTTTTGTTTCCTCTTTTATGAAGTGGGGATAATAATAATAATAATAATAATAATAATAATAATAATAATAATAATAATAATAATAATAATAATAATAATGTTCCAGGGTTGTTATGAGTATAAAATGAAATATATTTGTTAAAGCACTTTATAAACCTTAAGATACTACAAAAATATTCTTATTCTTAATATTCTTAGCTATCTGTTCTTGCTAGTTCTTTCATAGGTATTCTTTCCTTTCTCCACATACTGTTATTATTCTAATTTAGATCCTCATCACCTCTCACTTAAGCTATCATAATAGCTTCATAATGGATGTTTCCAATTTCCATCTTTTCTAATTGATCCTTCTTTTCACCACCACCAAAACCATCTTCTTACAAATAGATTCTGACCATATCACTCCACTGCTCAAAATTCATTAGTGTCCCCCTAGTAATTACATATTAGATAAAATACAGTCTGACATTTAAGAGCTTTAACTTTCTGACCTGTAAGCTAGTATTTGACCCTCATTTCCCACTATGTTCTGTCCTGTGTTCTAGATTCCAGTCAAACAGAACTATTAGCTCTTCACTGCTCTTTTTTTTGATCACTGATCTTCTCCTGGCTTCTTATGCCTCTCTCTGTGAATTTGTTCCATCTTTCTCCTCTTCCCAATTCTGGAATGTTTTCCCTCCAAATCTCCATCTGTTTAAACCCTTTCTTTTTCTAAGGCTCAGGGCCATCTCTGCTATTGAGTCTTCCATCTGAAAGTTTTCCTTTTTCTTCTTAACTCTTCCCAGAGCACTTTGAATCTCACTGTTTGCTTTTGTTCCCATAGGCTATCTTGCATCAGTTCTTCTTTTTGCATGTTATCTTTCCCATGTTAGGTCCTGACCTCAAGGACTTAGAATATCATTTTCATCTCGGTATCCCCAATGCCTCATCTGATGCCTTTCACGTAGTAATAGGCATTTAATAAATAGGGATCTAATTGCTAAGTAGAAGGAAGGAGCCATTTGGTAAAGAATTATGCCATATGGCACAAGGAAGAGGCAAAGAAATGCTAAGTTCTCTCTAGAGAAAAGGATAAAAGTTAAGTCACAATCAGAAGGAATTTAGCAAAGAACATATGGGTGGCATTCCTATCACATGGCACTATAGAATTTATTGGACAAAATACAAACTTTTTAGTCTGGTATTTAAGGTTCCCTACATTCTAGTTCTGGCCTGTCTTTCTGGTATTATTTCACGTTATTCCTCTTTATCTTCTATATCAGAGTTGTCAAATTTTTGGTTTCAGGAACTCTTTATATTTTGAAAAGTTATTGAGGACCTCCAAAGTGTTTTTGTTTCTGTAGGTTTTATCTATCAATATTTTCCATAGTAGAAATGAAAACGTCTTAGTATTATTATGAAAATAGTTTTGACTTCATGAGACCCTTAAAAGGGTCTTGGGGACCCTCACAGATTCCCTGATCACCCTTTGAGAGCCAGTGGTCTAGACATAGTGGAACATGTCTGGGCCTATCATCACTTTTGATGTATGATTGGTCCATGTTTCTTTTCTGATCATATATTTCATGGACGATGCTTCAATGATATTTATTTTATGCAAATATAAGATATAATCAGTCCCTTTTGGACCCCCCTTCTTTTTTTTTTTTTTATCTTACTCTCTACTTAGAATTAATATTATGTATTGGTTCCAAGGCTGAAAGGAAGGTAGGACTAGGCAAGAGGGTTAAGTGACTTGGTTAGGGTCACATAGTTAGGAAGTGTCTGAGGGCAGATTTAGATTTGAATTCAGGACCTCCCATCTCTAGGCCTGACTCTCTATCCACTGAGCCACCTAGTTGCCTCCAAGACCCTTTTTGTATAGAGCAGTTTAGTGCTGAAAAGGACAGAAAAATTACTTGTATATAAAGAAAAAAAATTTTAAAGAAACTGTTAAAGGATGTAAAGTATTACTTCTGCTATAGATGAACATTTTGAAGACCGAATGAAAGAGGGAAGGAACTTAAGTTTAATGAAGCTGCTAAAATATATGTGTGAAGAAACAGTTTTCAAATGGGATTGGAGAAGTTTTGGATAGAAAATTAACTATGCTAGACTTAAATCACTTCAGTAATTCTTCCCCCTCCCCCAAGTGACCCAACCAGTACCCTGTGCATAATAGTTACAACAGCAGGATTTGAACTAATGGGATTAGTTTTTCTGCAAGCAGGACAAAAATGGATTTTAAATTGTTTATACTAGTCTTAGGAACAAAGCCCTGAGAGATTTGGAAGAGAAGCAGGGGCAGACAGGCCTGGCCTGTTAACTATTATTTATTTAAGATACATTAATTGGAAAAGTATTTGGAGCATCTTATCAAAACTGTTAAAAGAGTATTTGAAAACATATCTCTTTAGTTTTCTTTATCAGGAAGTGTCATCTTAAAACACTGCCATAGCTAATAAACTAACTCTTTTGTTGATGGTTTTTTTTTTCTTTTTGTGAAAGATCCCCTCCATTTTTGTGTTATTGGTTTTATGGCTTAATTGGGGAGAGAGAGGACTTATTAAAAACGGGAACACTTTTAATTTGAAGAAGCAGTTTTAAGGTTACAAAAAGGGATGGACTTGTTTTTAGAATTTAAGAGCAGAAAGGCATTAGAGTCTTTCCCTCATTCACATATAAGTTTTATGATGAGGGCAAAACAACAACAAAAAGAAAAATCATACTAGTGCCTGAAGACTGATGTATAATTACAAAGGGACCATAGATGTCATAGGAGAATTTTGTTGAATTATTAACCTTTTAAGTGAAAGGAAAATTATTGAGAGCCAGGAGGCTCTGACTTAAGTCATTCAAAGATAGGGGAGTTAAGAGAAAGATGTGTGATAAAGAGGCTGGAGAAGAGGAAAGGAATGGCCAAGAATCAAAAGGATCTTGCTGCAGCTATTTTGAGAGATCAGGTGAAACAGGATCAGTCTGCTCTCAAGAGTGCTTTTGTGGCTAGTTCCTTACTGGCTGACTAAAGATGGCAAGCAATTCCAGCTATTGTCCTTCAGTGCCACCTAGAGCTTGAGAGAGAGGAAGTCTCTCTGAATTGCTTGTGGATCCTTTTTTGGAGAGAGAAGGTATTGCAACTGCTTTGCTGTGTGAGAAGTGTTACACTTGTTTGTTTTGTGCAGTCAATCTGAGTTGTTTGCTATGAGTTCTTTTCTGACTGGTCAATGCAAACTCTTGATAAAGAACTAACTATTGGATTGTAAAGCCTGGAGATAATCACTTTGAGAAGTTTTGCAGATAAGCTATCTAAGTTAGGAACTAATACTTTTTTTTTTTTTAACCCTTAACTTCTGTGTATTGGCTCCTAGATGGAAGAGTGGTAAGGGTGGGCAATGGGGGTCAAGTGACTTGCCCAGGGTCACACAGCTGGGAAGTGTCTGAGGCCGGATTTGAACCCAGGACCTCCCGTCTCTAGGCCTGACTCTCAATCCACTGAGCTACTCAGCTGCCCTCAGGAGCTAATACTTTATAAACACTTTTCTAAGGGTGATTTTAATTGCTAAATTAAACAATTTGTAAATTAAATTAAATTACTTACTGTAAAAAATGTTGCAAATTAAATTGTAAATTTTATGTCTGTGGAAGTACAGAAGATCTGAAGAATAGTGAATACTGATAGACAAGCAATTAGCAATGAAGTGGTTTGGTGTGGTATAGACATTCCTGAATGGACCAATGACATCAAAACTGTAGCCCAGAGAAGTGAGTTACTCTGAGTGTATTGGTTTTCCTCACTTACATACTTCTCTTCCAGTTTCTTTTATGTGCTTATTCTCCCCTCATGAATACTGAATGCATTGGTGGGAGAATGTGACCTACGTTTATTCAAGGATTTTGATCCATTTTTTAATTTTTGCATTAGTTTTAATATATAAATATCTATGATGTAATTATGTCTTTTGTCTTATTGTCTAGCAAATGGTTCTTTTTATGATCTGGAAGTATCATTATGGTGACTGACTTATGTAAGTTATATAAGTAGAAACACATTAGTAGAGGCTTAAATGGTAAGGTGGTGAGTTATATTCCTGCTCAGCTGGTTTACCACTGGGACTCTGAGAATTTGAGGGTTACTGTGTCTCTCTAATATACTTTCCCTCCCTGGTACAGATACTCATCACTATGTCATACCCAGACTGTTGCAATAACCTATTGATTTGTTGGCCTGCCTCAAGTTTCTCTCCGTTCTAGTTCATCTTCTACCTAGCTGTCAATGTTCTTCCTAAAGCACCACATTTTCCCCCCTACTTGTTAAACTCTATTGATTTCCTGTCACCCCCCAAATCAAATACAAAATGCTGTTTCATAAAGCCGTTCGTAACCTAGATTCTTCTTATTGTTCAAGTCTTCTTATACTTTGTCCCCAACTCTCTCCATCTATTCTTCATTCCAATGACATGGGCATCCTTGCCATTCCTTGGGCATATTCCAATTCCTAATTCTGGCCATTTTTACTGAGTATCTCCCATACCTGGAATGTTTTCCTTCCTCAAATCCACCTACTGACTTTCCTGCCTTCTTTCAAGTGTCCGCAAAAACTGCCTTCTCCAGGAAGCCTTTTCTGATCACTCTTGACTTTAATGAATTCCATCTGTTAATAATGATCAGTTTTCCTCTATATGCTTTGTTTGTCCATTATTGTTTGCATATTGTCTCTCCCATTCAATTTTGAGTCCCTTAAGGGCAGAGATTATCTTTTGCTTTTCTTTGTATCTTCAGCGCTTAGCCCTGTGCCTGATTCATAGCAGGCCCTTTACAAATGTTTATTGACTGACCAACTGATGTTCTTTTTTTGGAAACCATATCTCCCAGAATGAAAGAAGGTTTAAGACAATATGGAAAGTTAGTAGATATCCTGATCTTCCTTGTACCTAAAATAATTTTCTAAGGTTGAGTTTTTCTTTTGTCTTTTGCTAATTTTTTCAGATCTTCTTTTGTGATTGATGCCTATATGTTGATTCCAGATGTTCTGTTCCTGGGGTGGAGGGAGTACTGTCCTGAACTTGTATTGTGGTCTACTTTGGTGCTTGGGTTTGGCTTGGCTGCTTTTGAGTCCTACAATGTATACTTTGAAGGGGCTGCTTGGCTGGCTTCCAGTTGTGAGGCTTGCAGCTGCTTGTGCCATATTCTGCTCTCCCCTGAATTTAGGGTCCTGGACTGGACTGGGCTCCATTCTCCCAAATGCCACCAAATTGAGCTGGATTCCATTCCCCCCATTGCTGGCTCCCCCAGTGTAGCATGGGCCAAATTGCTCTCCCCTCTGACCCTACTAAGATGGATCCCTACTGCTATCCTTCCATATTGTCTTGTGTTGTAACACTATTTCCCTCTGTTTTTTTTGTAGGTTTTGCCACTCCATAATTCATTGTGAGGCATTATGTGTGTGATTGTTTGGAGGCAGCTCTGGAAAGCTTGAAATTTTCCTAACATGCACCATCTTAGCATCAGAAGTGAAAGCCAGGAGTTAGTAGGTACCAATATTGAGGTAAGAAATAGGATGCCAGAAAGCATGCCCCTTTGATTACACAAATCATCCCTGGCTTTATATACTGTAACTTTACAGCCACTCTCCGTGGTTCCATTACCATTCACATGATTTTGGGGGGGGGGCGTGTGTGTGTGTGTGTGTGTGTGTGTGTGTGTGTGTGTGTGGCAGCACAGTATAGGGGAAAAAGGACTCAAGTCACAGAGCATGAGTTCAAATCATGATGGTTACACTTATTATCTTTGTGATCCTATGAAAGTCAATTAATCTCTTAGTACTTTAGTGTACTCATTTGTAAAATGAGGGCATTGGTCCAGATGTCCTATGAAGTCCCTTCTATTTCCAGATATGTGATCAATGATTCTCAGAGATTGCGGTATTCTTTGATTCCTGGTCATCATATTTTCTGGGAGAATATAAGTTATTAAAAATTTGGACTTCTTGAGATAGAGAGAGCAGCTTAGGATAGTTGAAAGGATCATGCAATTTCCCAAAGGAGCTTTTAACATATAAAAATGATTTTTAGGCTTTGAATCTTAAATATCAAACGATCAGACCCACATGCATACACATTTAAAGTATTGCTTAGAATTTACTGATGGTGAACCCATGCCCCGGGGTGATAAACTGGCTTTGGTAGAGTGGAGGGATAAATTCAAAGAGCCTGATGGTGGCTGCCCCATAGTTAGTAAGGTTTTGCTTTAGCACACCAAAACATAAGGACTTGTATAGCACTTATAGTTGCTTACAGATGCAGTAAATATCTGAGGTAGACCTTTCTGATTCTAAGTGTGGAAAAAAGAAACTCAGCAAGTAGTTACTAGGACTATTTAGTTAATATAGGAAGCTACTAGATGTTGGGTTTCCTCTTTGCTGCATCCCTACCAGTAGCCTCAGATGAATTTCTCTTTGACCCGGTCTCTGCCCCATTCCTGCCCCTTTTTTCCCCCCACTCCAGCTCTCCCACTTTGTCTTCTGGTGACCTATTTTCCTAGAGTTCCTTTCTCTACTCAACTCAGTTTGTGGAATACAAAATGGGTTTGATTTGGTGGCACTCATGCCAGGTATGTTTTGTGAAGCTAGCCTTCAAAAAATCCTAGTTCTGGCTCTGCCTGCTGAGGGGAGAAGGAAGATCAGTGATAATGACTAGCATTTATATAGTCCCCCAAGGTTGACATTTATTATTTCATTCTGGCCTCATAGCAATTCCATGGGGCAAATGCTATTGTTGGGTGGTTAAGTGGTGTTTGTGGATAGAGCAACGGGCATGGAGTCAGGAAGACTCATTTGCCTGAGTTCAAATCTGGCCTTATACACATTTACTAGCTTTGTGACCATGGACAAGTCACTTACCCCAGTTTGACTCAGTTTCCTCTTCTGTAAAATGAGCTGGAGAAGAAAATGACAAACTACTCTAGTATCTTTGCCAAGAGAACCCCAAATGGGGTCACGAAGACTCAGACATGATTAAAAAAATGTCTGAACAAGAGCAGGTGCTATTGTTGTCCTCTTTTTACAGATAAGGAAACTGTGACTCAGATTACATGATATATCTAGATCACAGAGCCAGTAAACATGTGAAGCAGGCAGCCTTTATGATTCCAAATTCACTGGACCCCACTTTGTCTACATAGATATTAAACCTAGAGGAAGTACTACAGAAGTAGAATTTGAACAGCCTGAGGATCCTGGGCAATTAAGGGATGGGCTATTAAGAGGAGAAAGAGGAGGTGGAAGGATACCAGCCATCCCCTTTAGCATTCCTCTGCAAGCCCTCCAAATCCTTTGACATTCTCTCCTCCCTCCTTGGCTACCCTGGGTGTTCAGCTGCAGAGCTGCAGTCTAGTCGACCTTTAGGTCACTTCAGGAGACCAGAGTGCTCAATAATGGCATGCCTAGAACCGATTACGCTTCTTTAAATAACCACAACATGCCATCCATTTTGCTGCTATACGTTTCCGGACTCAAGGAATTTTTCATTAGGGACCCTGTGCCCTGCTTGTAATAAATCATGCCATTACCTCAGGGCCAAACTAGCCTTATGTGGGTAGAGAGACAAGCCTGCAAGTAGCATGACTTGAGGACAAACCTGTATATTCCAGATCTTTCTGTCTCCTCTATGCCCAGTCCTGCAAATTTCTTTTCAGTCACTGGCTCTCATTGAGAAGCATCAGTAGTGCTCTGGGGCTTGATATCACCCATCTGAGGTCATTCCTAAGTGAAGAATGACATCATGTCTCCTCTGGAAGACCTCTACTCCCATTGTGCATTCTTCTCCAATCTGGATTTGTATAGGAGGTGCAAAAGCCAATGACACCTTCCATGACAATTTAGTGAGGATAAGTCTTCCTACTTTATGCCTTCACTTGCTATTCTCAGGTAGTCAACCAGCATTTTTTTTTTAATAATGAAATCTTATTTGTTGTTGTTCAGTCGTTTTAGTTATGTCTGATTCTTCATGACCTCATTTGGGGTTTTCTTGGCAAAGATACTGGAGTGATTTGCTGTGTCTTTCTCCAACTCATTTCCTGATGAGGAAACTGAGGCAAACAAGGTTAAGTGTCTTGCCTGGGATCACACAGCTAATAAATATCTGAAGTCATATTGGAACTCAGGTTTCTTGACTCTCAGCCTGGCATTCCGTCCACCATACCACTTAGCTGCCCACAACTAGCATTTTGTCCATCACCTAACTTTTATTAAGTGCTTCTTCTGTGCTAAGCATTGAGAATATTTAGAAAGATAATAAAATAAAATTAAAACCTGTTTTTAAGGCGTTCACAATAATGATACAAGGTACTATGCTTAGCACTGGGGATACAAAGAAAAATGAAACAATTCCTGCCCTTAAAAAGGCCAAGGCGAGTCATTGACCAAGCTCTCTAATCTTGTATGACCTTAATATATGATAACTATATCAAAATATTAATAATTAGGTTAGAATAATTAGATAAATAATTAAAATAATGATATATATATTTATATACCATATAACTCTATTTATTTACAAACAAAGTAGGCCACGTTTTTGAATTTTGTCTCTTTATTACCGGTAAAGAATAAGCAATGAAGGATATTATGTTTCCAATCTATTTTTTAGGTAATTACGTAAATAGGAAAACATAGACTGCTTTAGAGAATTATCTGTGAAAGTATTTCTTTTTTTAAATTTCTTTTTTCTTTTCAAAACCCTTTAAAACCTTTAAAAAAAACCCTTAGTATCAATTTTAAGACAGAAGAGTAGCAAGGGTTGGACAATATGGGGTAAGTGACCCAGTTAGGAAGTATCTAAAGTGTTTCTTTCTCATATTTCCATTAGTGATACCTTTAATTAGCAGAAAGACATTACTCATAAAGATATTAATGATATGAGAAAGAGAGCATTCAATATGGGCAAAACAGATTTAGGTTCAAGTGCCTTCTCTGACATACACTGTTGCTGAAAAAGTCATATTTCTTTTCAGGATCCCTGGCTACTCACTTAAATTTTGTAGTGAAGAAAACTTGCTGATTGGTTTTGGTAAAGGGAATTTCCTCACCAGAATTTCTTTATACCAATGAAATCTTAGGGTTTTCTTATACTCTTTAATCCTTTATATAGAATTTTTTTTTTGCCTTGTCTGAAATATCTCCTCTCTTCACCTTTATTTCTCAAAATCTTTAACTTTCTTTTCTTATTTTAATTCTTATAACCCTTATCTTCCATCTCAGAATCAATACTGCATATTGGTTCCAAGGAGGAAGAGCAGTAAGGGCTAGGCAAAGGGGTTAAGTGACTTGCCCAGGGTCACACAGCTAGGAAATGTCAGATGTCATAGTTGGACCCAGGACCTCCCATCTCTAGGCCTGTGTTTCAATCCACTGAGCCACCTAGCTGTTCCATTTATCTTTCTTTGAAGTTCAGCTCAGAAGCCAACCTCTCCAGGAAGTCTTCTCTGCCCCAAGCCTGGTTAATAAGACCTCTTTCCTCCTTAGAATATAAGCTCTCTAAGGACAGGGAATGTTTCATTTTTTCCTTTATATCTGAAGTAAAACTGAATGAAAATGATCAGAGAAAGTATAATTGTTCCCCAAATACTTAACAAGAGACATTATTAATGATTCATGTAGTGATCTTTTCCCAGTCCTGTCCTCCCTCATGTCTCTCCTATTTTGGTCCCCATTCCTTGAACCCTCTCTTCCCTTTTGGTTTCTGGGACACTATTTTCCACTGGTTCTTCTATTATTTCTTCCACTCTTTTGGAACCTTCACTTCTTTGCATTACTTTGAAACCAAGAAAATTCCTTCCTTCTGCTTGTGTGTGTGTGTGTGTGTGTGTGTGTGTGTGTATCTCCAGCACAGATCTCTTCTTCATGTAAAGTTATGTTTTAACCTGATCAAAATGCATGTCTCCTGAAGGTTTTTGTCCCAGAAATTTTTATTTAAACAATTTAGATAAAGTCAAAAAGCCAAATTTCTCCAAGTCAAGGTAGAATTTTAGAGACTATTGGAAGAGGGCCAAATCTCCCAGATAAACCCACTGCATGCCAATTAAAGAGTTAGTCTCCAGCAGAGGACCAAGTCAGGTAGCAGAGACCTGGTTTATATACTAGGACAGTAACAAAGTGAATATTTCCAAACAAAGATTATGACTTATATCATAAGACACAGCATCATGTAGATCTTTTTTAGAAGCTGTTACCCAATTACAAAGGTGATTGGTTAGTTCATTTAGGAAAACCCATATTTGACTTAAGACCAAATCACAAGACAATACCTTTATTTAGAGAATAGTGATGACCATATTACCTAAGGCTCATCTGATTTGGGGAGAGGACAGTTATTTCCAAATAGGAAAGGGTGTGTATATTTGCACCATATCAGGACATGATGCAGCATTTCGGGATCAGAAACTCATATGGTCAGCATCTCATGATAGAAGGGAAATATGACTTAGGGAGGGGTCGGAAATCCTCTTAGAAGCAGTTTTATGCTTTAGTTAGAAATCCTTATAAAAATCATGAATTCTACTAATTGTAATTAAGATTATAATGGAATTATACTAATCACTTTAGAATCACAATATTGATTATTTTAAACCTATCACTATTACTAAAATCCAGTCAAGTATAAGGGGGTACGGGTCTTTCTTCCCAATATCTTGAAGGAATGGATCTTATGATCAGAATTTCAGGCAAATTTGTATTTGAGGTGGGAAATAGATGTGTGAGTAGGGTATTATCTTTCCTCTCCTCAAATCCTATTATATATATTACTTCTTCCTTTAGCTGCACAAAGACTGGTTGTGCCCTTAGGCAATGGCAAAGCTTTTTTATATTTACATTAGCAAGCTCTGAGTCAGGAATCCATGTGAGCAAAATGGATGACACTCTGTGGTTATTTAAAGCAGTGTAATCATTTCTAGCCATGCTATTATTGAACAGTCTAGTCTAGTTAAATGACCTGCAGGTCAATAAAGCCAACATATTCTCAGATCAGGGCTGACTGGAAGGTGCAAGGGCTCAGACTCTCTTTGGGAAGGACCCCACTGCCTAGTATTGCCTGGGAAAATAGCTCAAGGTTGTCACCAATGGTCCAATAGGAAGGGTTGGGTCAAGGACATTCAGGAAACAGCATTTATCGCTAGAGGGGACTGCAGAAGTCACTTAACTCAAGAATGCAATGACTTGTTCTCAGTCAAACAGTATTAAAATACAGACCCTGGATTCGAGCTCAGGTCTTCTGACTATAAATCCAGTGCTCTCCCCATTCTTCTTGTTGCCTCTTCCAGTGATTCCTTAAATCCTTTGTGGTCCCACAAATCCCTGACCTTCTATTCTGTCTTCCCTTTGTCCTTTATTGTGATTGTAATGCATCCAGTGAACAAGGATGACCTCAGATAGTCATAAGGAATGATTATGATCATCTCCTTGTATAGCACTTGGAGATAAAATGCAGTGGCCTTTATCTGCTTTCAGCACCAAACTGATGGATACCCAGCTGGGGAGAAGGAAATAACATTAATATTCATGACCTGCTCTAAGCTATTGGGATGTGAGTCGATCTGTACCATCTAAGAACATGGATTGTATCACAACACACTGAATTTTAAGGAAAATTTCCAAATAGTGCCAGAAGATCTTGGACACAATCAGAAGTTCTAATGAATTATTAAAATAAAACAACCCTCCTCTGCACAACTCTGGTTCTTCTAATAGAATCCTAGGATGGAAGTATCTTAGATTTGAAGTTGAAGGTTACTTAGAGACCATCAAGGGCAGTGATGTGCTGGAGTCAGCTCTGACCACTTGCTAGAGCTGATTGTTAAATTTTCAGCTGGGTATATATGTCTCTGAAATCATTTACAAATTGGCTTGACTCATTTATTGTTTGTTTTGTTAATTGCTTAGACTTAAGAAAGTGTTAATAAGGCAGATCAAACTTAAAAGTGCATGGCATCTAGCTGATGCTACCTAGAGCCCAGCTATTAAGTGTTTACCAGGTTATCCCTGGTATCCCTGATCCCAGGTTATCCCTGATCAAATCCAAACTTCTCATTGTACAGTTGAGAAAACTGAAGCACAAAAAGATTAAGTGACTAAGATACCTGAGATGAGCTTTGAACCCAAGTCCATTCTGACTCTTGAGTCCAGTGTTCTATCCATTAGACTATGCTGCCTCTTCTCAATAGGAGGTAAAATTTTCTCAGATAGAAGAGAAATTATTTTTTACATTTAGTATTATAATCGACAGTCTATCAAATCATTCCATATACATAGGCAAAGGTATACTGGTAAATGCTTAGCAACTAGCTCTCTGGAGGAGAAAAATTATATATATCTATATCTATATAAATATATATGTACACACATTTACATATATATATATATTAAGACATATTTAAGTTTAATCTGCATTATTAACATTTTCTCTATCACTTTTCCTAAGTCTAGAGCTGACAGTCAATAAAACAATGAATCGAGTCCTGATTTGTAGTGTTTGTTGGTTTCCCATGTGCAAATGTACATGCTAATAATTTAACATTTATTTTCTCATTAATCTGTTAAAGCTGGCTCCAGCATGCCCTTGGCACTGGGCCTTAGTTTCCTCAGCTATTAAAAGAAAGGGTTTGACTAGATGCCTATGATCTTCCTTCCAGCTTTAACCCCCTAGCACTTTAGAGATAAAATGATTTGCCTAAGGCAGTGATGATAAATCCTTTAGAGATCATGAGTTGTGCCAGGCTTCCCCAGAGACCCTCCTTACCCCAGTCAGGGGAGGGAGGAAGCACTCCCCTTGGGCTGCTGGGCAGAAAGGTAGGTGAAGTGAGGAATGTCCTCAGGCATGGTAGGAGTAGGGGAACAGCTTGGCTGGAATGCCTCTGCTTTTCTAGTCATGAACTCTGGTGAGTGACAGCCAGTGCCCACAGAGAGGGCTCTGTGTGCCTTTTATGGAACATGTTCTATACATTCACCACTATAGACCTAAGGTCACATAGTTAAGTGGCAGAATTGGGATGTGAAATCTTGATTTCTCTCTTCCACTAAAACATGCAATATGTAATCGATATAATGATGCCAATGACTGTCAAAGCTTGAACTTTTCAAAGTTTGATATTCTTTTGAAGGATGTTTAAAAATAGATTAAAATTTGATTTAAACTCTAGGAATTCTTCCATATAACATTGCCTGACCTATGTAGTTTCTCAATAATATCAGTTTTTAGTGGATAGATTCAGATACTCTGATGGATTCATAACGACGTGTAACAATGACAGTTTAACAAACAAATTTTTAAAAATGCATTGCCTTTCATGGACATCCTAGGTGCAAGTTATAAATGCATCAGGTACTATTCCACTAAACAACAGAGCTTGGCTTCGGTTTCCTCATGTGTAAAACTTAGGCATTGGACAATATGATCTCTAGGGTTCCTTCCAACTCTGGGGACCAGACGAGATTCAGACTGTCTCAGCTTTGGGGAACTGGGAAAAAAATAATGTATCATTATTGGGACATTGATGGTGTATTTGCTGCTTTTGTATTTTGTTGCTCTCACAATGCTTTCTATTTTAAGTACATCAATCTTGCTCTTGTTATATTATGAGGCAAGGTGGGTTAGGAGCCAGTTTATGCCAGCTTCTGATAGATAAATTTTCAGTGTGAGTGTTTATACTGTAGAAATTAGCAAATGTTGCAATTCAGAACTTAAATTATAGTTTTATTTATTGTCTAGGCTTATGAAGGTGTTGGAGAAAACGTTAATAATGCAGATTAAACTTAAAAGCATGTCAATTACACTTCCCCCTTACTAGAGTTGGTTATTAAAGATTTATAGGTGCACCCCTGTTATGTGGTCATGTGATAAATCCTGCCTGAAATAAAAAAATGGAAACTCAGTGGATGGGGTTTTTGAAAAGTTTTGTTAGCTATTTCGAATTTTGAAACCAGTTGATTCTCAGGGTTGCATTTTGAGGCATTGTTATATAGAGAAAACGATTCAGAGGAAATAGAAATATCCATTAATTATGTACAATATATAATAGAATATATAAATTATATACATGCATATATAATTATACACACACATATAGGCACATATCCTTTTGGTTTTTAACTCTTATGCCTTTAGTTTATTTTTTTATAAAAGAGATTATCAGACTAGATTGTTTAATAGGCCACCTAGGGGAAATGTTAGTACTTTTTAAACTAAGCAAATACAGTACTTAGAAATCATCTTGGGGGGAACAAGTAATAACCAGTAGGTCTGTGGTGTCTTTTCTCTGAGTCCAGTTTCTGAACTCAACTGACTCCAAATAAGGGAAGAAGCACCCTTGGCTTCCATCCAGCTTTAGAGCCAGAAAGAGAGTCTCTTGATGGCAGTTAATATTTAATTGAAATTTTGACTTACAATATGTAGCCACTGGCACATTTTCTAAGAACAGAGGTAATAGCAAGATCCATAAAAGCTTTCTGATAAGAGCATTCATTCCTACTTAGAACCATTTTTTTTTGGTAAATCATCAAATAACTTCATAAATGAATCCTCCAGACATCCATTTCCAGTGAAGCAAATACCTAGCTCTGCAGAAATAGCCAAATGCCTGGGTCGTTCAGCATCTATTTAGAAAACAATGGTATTTTTAGCTACAGCTGATCAGCTTAAAGGAGAGGGAACTGCCATTTCCAAAGACAACAGGGCTGCATTTTCATGGGATCCTAATCTAGTTTCAGTATATTCTGCAAGGAGATGGGCAAATAGCTTTAGATGGTCAAAATCCACTTGTAAAAAAAAAAAAAAAAAAAAAAAAAAAAAAAAAAGGAGGGGGGTGGAAGTGCAGCTAGGTAGCTCAGTGGATTGAGAGCTAGGCCTAGAGACAGGAGGTACTGGGTTCAAGTCTTGACTCAGACACTTCCTAGTTGTGTGACTCTAGGCAAGTCATTTAACACCCATTGCCTAGCCCTTACCACTCTTCTGCTTTGGGCAGAAGGTAAGGTTAAATAAAAAAATAAAGTAAAAAAGTGGCATAAACATCAACAATTATCCTTGGCTCAAGAATATCAGAATTTAGAGTGGAAAGAGACCCCTAGATATGTTATGTAGTCCAATTCCCTCAGTTTACAGATAAAGAAATCAAGGCTTAAAGGGGATAAATAACTCATCCAGGGTCAGATAAATCAGGTGTATTGTTTATTGATCATAATGACTTTTTTTTTAAAGGCTTCATTCGTTTTTGATGAAAACCATCCTGTTCTTCAAATGTTTTCACCTCCAATTCATTCAGAAGAACAGAACATTCTGTTCTCTCTTTAATAATGAACTACTGGCCTAGCTGTATTGCAGAAAGTAGAACCTGGGCTGTTTAGTGCTCAAATTCCAGGTGCCGGCTTCTAGTTCTCAGCCTCAGTTCACTGATACAATTTCTGACATTTTAAGTTCGCAATGTTATTTAGCATGAATGACCAGCAGGATGGCACTGTGCTTGGTAGTTAGTTCCAATATTCAAGGAAAGAGAGCCTTGAAGTACTTCAGTGGATGGAAAATTAAAACACAAAAGCAAAACCAATCGCCTAGACATAGACCACCACCATCATCATTATTATAGTCTGATGGTCCTAAAAATCAGAGGATAGATGCAAGCTTTGGCCATGGGCCTGAAGAGATGGTCAAATGTTGGGGTCAAGGGATATTCAATATCATAATTCATATTGTTGAATTTAGAATGGTTCAAATCTCATGTCTGACACTAGTAAACCCTGGGTAATTCATCTTGTCTTGGCAAACTTTAGTTTATCTATTGAAATAGTAATAATACCCACCCCATTACTTCTCTTACAGAGTTCTCATGATCCAATAAAATAATATATAAAAAGAAGATATATACATATGTAACATAAATGATATCATAATATAATACTACTTACAGAATTTAAAGGCAAGTTATTACTTAACAAATATAATCAGAAGCAATAGAAGAAATTAGAAATATTTAGAATGAGAAGAACATTTTATTCAGCAAATTAGAAAATAGGCAAGGTGGTAATAATGCAATCGATCAGTGCATAGTATTTAATAATAAACTGAGAACTTTAAGGAATAACTTAAAATTAAAAAAAATTTTTTTAAACATTTTTTTGATGGTTACAGTACCAGAGCTGACAAGCAAAGGAGCAACATTTTTTGGGAAGAAAATATTCCTGGGAAAAATGGGGGTAGTGAAACAATGTAAAGAATCAGGAAACCTGAATAGTTCTAGGTAAGGAAACAGGAATTTATATAATGCCTACTATGTGTTACACACTTTTATCAATATTATCTCATTTGATCCTCATCACAATCTTGCAAGGGAGGTGCTATTATTATCCTTGCTTCACAATTGAGGAAACTGAGGCAAATATAGTTATCTTAAATAGAAGTCATTTTAAAAATCTAGATTATAGTTCAGTGAAGTAAACAGACAAAGAAAGGTTAAGTTCTTACAGTGTCTGCTTGTGTTTTGGTTAGGTCTTGGTTAAGTTGTTTTTAAAATATAGATGGAATATAGTTCAGTGGAGGAAACAGAGACAAAGAAAGGTTAAGCTCTTACTGTGCTTGCTTGTTTTTTTGGTTAGGTCTTGGTTAAGTCTTTTTAAAAATCGAAATGAGGTATTATAATTCAGTTAAGTAAACAAAGAAAGTTTAAGCTCTTACACTGGCTGCTTGTTTTTTTTTTTGTTTGTTTTGTTTTGTTTTTAGTTTTAGGATTTTGCCAGTCTAGGAAACTGCCAGTGTACTAATTCCCTCTATCATTCCAGATTAGCAATTTATAGTCTCAGAGAGTGGGCTCGTTGAGTTAAGTGACTTCCTGATGCTCCTGCAGAGCTTGATCCCAGGTCAATTCCAAAGCTTCCCCTCTATCTCTCCAGCCTCTTGGCCTCTCGCCAGCTTTGATTTGGGGCGAGTTCCTCCATCTCTTTACCCCTCACTTGCCATCTTTGTAAAATGAAGGTTTTCGAGTAGATGATTTGTTAGGGTCTTCCAGAGGTAGTAGTCTCATCTGAGAGGTAGTAAGAACACTGTCTTTACTGAAGACTTTTGGAAGAATTTTCTTCAAATACTGATTGATAGGATGAGTCCGTCACAGGGAGATTTTGTCTGTAAACACTCAATTGGGGCCACGGACTGCTGCATGTGTCTACACATGTGTATATATGCACACGGTACACACAGTACACACACACACACACAAACACACACGCTCGCGCGCTGCCTTCAGATACACTAAGGCAGCCCTTGGGAGGTTCACCATTTCTGCGGATTGCAGTATTCTGGTGTTCTCTGGCTGGCCAGGGCTTCCCACGTATAGCTCTAGTGCCCCCTGCTGTCCCGCAGACAGATTCCCACGGCTTGAATTCCGAAAGAGCTATCTTTCAAGGGGACTGAAACATTCCTTCGAGTTACAGTATTTATTTGATAGCTTCCAAAGAATGGAAATTGCAAGCCTCCCAGTAATTTACCCTCAAAAGTGCTCCGCGCTCTGTGGGCAGTCAATAAATAATGGTGACTGAGTGCACAAAGCCCCCCGCTATTTCTCTGGTTTCCAGAAGTCGTTGTATTTCTAGACAGAGTCAGCACTGGATCATGACCCGGAGGTATAAAATAGGCTGAGGAAAGCTAGGAAATGCATCTGGTGAGTAACTGGGCATTTGATACTTCTCAGACCCCTGTGAAAAGGCACGAATGAAATGTTTTACAGGTACAGTAACCTCACCCGGGCAGAGGCTCCCACAGCCAATAGGCAGCACTGGCCCTCCGTCAAATTCGTCCGTGTTTCTTTTTTATAAAGAGTTTTTGAAAACTACCCAGAGAACCGAGGATCGATAGAGTTTTCAGGAGGCAGATAATTTCATGAGAAGGAAGAAAGGTGTGAGTAAAGGCGACGGGAGACTTCTGGCTGCTTTGTTGGCTCTGTGTTAAGGAGTAATTTTCAAGGAGTTGATTTAGAAACTGAATAACTCCTAGGAAATGGCCAAATGAATATGAATGGATACTCTCTGGGTGGCCCCAGCTAGGAATGCTTTTAGTCAGAGGATCCTATATTTAGAGCTCAAAGAGACCTTGATATCATAAAGTCCAATGTCTTTTATAGATGAGAAATTTGGAGATCAAATGACTTGCCAAGGGTCACTAGTAAAAAGAACAGAAGCCTGAACTCAAGTCCTCTGACTCTAAATCAAACAACTTTCTCATTCAGCACTTGAGGTTCATTTCAAGTATAGGTTCAATGCTTCCTCCTCCAGGAAGTCTTACCTGATCTCCCTAGAACATGTTCTTCACCTTTACTGAGATCACTTGGTATTTTTTTCTGAATTTATTTTGTTTCTACTTATCTTTACACTTGTTGCTTTCCCTTTAATAGAATGGAAGCTCCTGGACTGTTTCATTCTTGTCTCTTCTTTCCAGAGCCCAGCACTGTGCCTGGTAGATAGAAAGGTTCAGCAAATCACAATGAATTAAGCTCTAGTTCCTTTTCAGTTGGGTGGGTACAACTTTCAGTGAAATAACCAAGTTCAAGTAGCTTTAAAACCTGATGGATTTTTTATTTCCTGAAAAATAATCTGAATTGAAAGAGATCTTAGAGGTCATCTGTAAAGAGAGTGCCAGGACTAGAATCAGGAAGAATCTTCCTTAGTTCAAATCTGGCCTCAGTCACTTTAGCAATACGACCCTAGGTAAGTGACTCGTCCCTGTTTTTCTCAGTTTCCTCATCTGTCAAATGAGCCACAGAAGGATACCATTCTAGTATCTTTACCAAGAAAATGAAATGACTGAACAAGTCCCACTCATATCTGAAAGAAGAGCCTCTTTTCAAAGTCCTGTGATTCAACACTCTATGATTCACTGACCTGATGAGTGATCATCTAACCTTTGGTTCATGTTGGGGAACTCATTACTTACCCAAGAAGCACCTTCTATTCTCTTCAGAAGATTTTCCTTTCATGAGCTTACATTTGCCTCTCCAACTCTGAAATATTGACTAGTTCTTCCCTCTGGGGTCAAGCAGACCATGAGACAATAATTGAGGACTGCCATTATGTCCCTACCCCTCCTTTTGTCCCCCACCCCCACCCCAGTCTTTTTCAGGATAAGCATTTCTATTTCCTTCAACTGATCCTCACACTAGTCACCCTCCTTTGTATGTCCCTCAGCTCTAACAAAGTACAGTGCTCCAGATGTGGTCTGAGCGGTAGTGCTATTGCACTCTCCTTGCTGGGCACTTTTGACCTATGATCACATTTGCTTTTCTTGTTGCCACATCACATTGTTTCCTATTGAGCTCATGGTCTAGTCTCTCTAGGCTTTAAGTAGATAATCACATCTGATGGGAGGACCTGCAATCAACTGGGTCTGTCACCTGAATGAAAACAAAAAATCAAAGTTACTTTAGTTGGAGTCATGGGCAATCAGATTCCTTGGACAAAGCCCATGTTTTCTAATCAAATAGAGCTGTTCAGGCAGTTCCTTGGCTTATAAACCCTTGAAGAACAAGCAGCTGTCTGAATGGTTATGAACATAAGCCAATCTTCTAGAGAATCTGTGTCTCCAGAATTGAAGGAAGACAAGGCGCTCTGTTTTTAATGATCAGTGGACTCAAAGGAGATCTGCAGTGCTTCTGGGTGTTTGTTCCCAATTTCTTCCCCTCTCCCCACTCTGTTCTTTTCAATTGATGATGCCAGTGGGCCCTTTCCTCTCCAAATAGGAGATTATACACTCTCCCTCTGGGAATAATTTTACATGTACTTTGAATTTATTTGTGTACCCATTATCTCACCCCAGCAGAATGTATATTCTTTGAGGGCTGAACACATTTCCTTTTTGTCTTTGTATTCTTTAGGGATACAAAGAGTTTGGCACACTGTAACTCCTTTGGAAATGAAAGAATGAAACAAATGTGTGGGGTGAATAGAGTGCTAGATTTGAAACCTAAAAGGCTTGGGTTCAAATTTGACTTTATCTGACTCTTTACCTGAGACCTTGGGCTAGTCACTTAGACTTCACTTGAGTTTCACTTTCCTCATCTATAATATAATGGTAGTGGAAGGGAGCATGATTTAGCCTATTTAGCTTCCTCTATAGTTCCTTTCAGTTCAAATCTATGGATTTATGATCTTATATACATGTTTGTTGAAACAAAAAGAAGCTGTGAAAATCAGAAACAATTTAGGAGTATTAATTCCTAAGCAAAGGCAACCTGCTTAATATGCCCTTATTCCATATCTATCCCAGCATCTCTGCTATATTCTACTTGGATTTTTTGAGTGTTTATAATTATATAGATTAGAGATTCACTTGGGGTTTATATCTTTAAGACTTTTTTGTGTATCCTAGAATTTATGGGCAATTTGGTGAAGCCTATGGCCCCATTCTCAAAATAAAGGCCTTAAAAGTATAACATAAAATACATAAGATTTCAATTATATCGTAATTATAATTACATAATATAAACTAATTATATCAAAATACAATTACCCAAATATTTAAAGAGCAAGGTCAGAGACTCTAGGTTAAGAGCCCTCTGCATTAAGTAAATACTTTTGCTAGGGTTAGCACCCATCAGTTACTCAGAGTGGTGTGATTTACTTTAAGCCATTTGATATCCTTCTAATGCTGAACTGAAAGCCTCTACCCTGAAGAAATGAGAATTTGACGAAAGAAGGGAAAATAGCTGATTTTAAAACCTAGCCTTCTTTGGAAGGGAGGCAGATAGAGTGGAAGTGGGATGGTACTCTCCTGGGAGGTGTAAGGAAGTCCTTCAGGGGTCTAGGGAAAGGAATGGGGAAAGGATGATGAAAGGGAAAGAAGAGGGGGGAACCAAAGACAAACCACCTATTTAAAATTTAGCTTAGGGCTGGCCCAGAGCCTGGAAAAGAGTGGAAAAAATGACTGTCTTTCTCCTGCATCACATAGTCCCTCCCTTGCTCTCAGAACTAAGTTAAAAGCATTTGTATCATAGCTCAGTTGAATTATGAGTTAAATAGATTCTGAAGCTCTGCTAAGATCCTAACAACTATTTATCACCATTGTCTCTTTAGGAAAATGTGTTTGGAGTTCCTAGGAACTGACTTACAAACAAACTTTTGGAACATGACCCATTTGTCTGTACTGTCTGTAGTATTTTGACATCTGACTTTAACATAAAACAGTACATAATTCAGTATGCAATCTTGCCTTGGACACTATTTATGGACCCTGAGTTGGTAGAAATAACAAACAGAAGTTTATTTAAAGAGATCTTACCTGTAATGGGCCCCATAGCCCGGTGAGATTTGGGGGAAAGTAATCTTAAACTATAAGCCAAGGGGAGAGGTGGCAAACCAGATTAATGTCCTGATGTCCTCTAAAAAGTTCCTTCCTTGCTTCCTTCCTTGCTTCTTTCCTTCCTTCCTTCTGTTTTAGTATCGATTCTAAGAGCAATAAGGGCTAGGCAATGGGTGTTATATGACTTGCCCAGGGTCATACAGCTAGGAAGTGTCTGAGATCATATTTGAATCCAGGTCTCCCTGGCTCCAGGCATGGCTCTATCCACTGAACCACCAAGCTACCCTTCACTTACTCTTTCTGATTTTTAGCTTCCTCATCTATAAAATGAGAAGACTGAATTCAGTGACTTTTATGGGCGCTTTAACTTTAACTTGTAATGCTACAAGTCTAGGTTATCTGGGCTTGAGTTTTATGGTCATCACCAATGATGTGAACAATGATCATCAACTATGTGAACTCAAACAAACCATTTTTCTGGATCTCAATTTCCACAAATGTAAAAACAAGAGGGTTTGGTTGCATAAGATCCATTCTAGTTCCTGAGGCTTCATAATTTATACTGGGTAAGGCAGGTGGAAGTCAGCATGAAGTAATGGTCTCATGTGTTCCATTTGTTAATATTCTTTCTGTATCTTTGTTATTTAGGACTTTCCAAAGATTTCTTCGGCAGTGCACTGGTTAAAGGAAAAGGGAAAAGTTTAAAATGTCCCTGACTTTTTCCCAACTAGAAAAGTTTAGTAATTTCAGTACTATGGTTACTTCCTCTGCTGATGCAAATCAAAACCTCTAGCTACCTTTGTAAATAATCTTTCAGAGTTTCTGTGATCTCCCCCAAACCTAAATATTTGGCATCTAAATACCTTGGAAACTTAAACACATAACCTTCTTGTTATGAGCTTCTTTATCCATGGCTAAGGAAGGGGCAGTTTAGAGGATACATTTAACCATAGTTTAAGAGGTTTTGCTAGCAAGACTGTAGATTTGACTCACAAAAGGGCTAAAATAATATCTGGGGTTATGGGATTAAAAAAAGGTGAAACCCCTACTTTCCATGTGAGGAAGAAGTTGAAGAACAGCTACATGTCATTGGACCTTTAGTAGAAGGCAATGGAGAACCATCAAAGAGGAATTCAATGTAGAGAATCGGTAGAAGATGATGCAGTAGAAAGATCAGAACAGAAAAGGACAAGAATATTGTGTAATAGCATATCTAGATAGCATCAACTGACCAGCAGATGACATCAATGACTTTGTTGGAAAATAAGAAGTGTTGATATCAGAGGCAGAAAGTTTTTCCACCTGGGATATGGACCTAGGGAGCATGATTTGCCCTTGTGTAAGTGTTTCCTTATATGTGCTCTTTCCTATATGTATTCCTTGGTTATATGTGCCTCTCATATGTGTGCTATCTTCTGTTCATATTCTTTGACTTCACATGTCCTACATGAATTCTCTTTTACATCTGTGGAATATGTGGGAGAAAGTACCCTTGAGTGTACTGTGACCAGTATCCACTTAGCTGTTTTTTGTTCTTTGGACTGAAGGTCCAAATATAGGTGGGGTCCCTACTTTAGATTTTGTACACAGAACATGCATAGATATGCTTTGTTTCCTCTCTGTCCACTGGAACAGCATTTACAAAAGTGATTGGCATCAGAGTTCAACTCCCTGAGATAGGTTTCTGCTATGGTTCCAAACTGAATATCTCATTGAGCCCCTAGGACAAAGAGGTACATGAGAGCCATTACTGTATGGAATGGTGTTGGTTTCCATGTGTAGCTTTATACAGTTACAAATCACACAGATGATGCAATAAAAAGATCCCGTTAAGGAAAAATATGTGTGGGGGAGGAAATTTCATTGTCATTTATTTTGCTACATTGTTTGAATAAATGCCTTTTGCTTTGAACTGATGTGCCTTCTGGTTGGCTGGTAAAAAGGAATGTTAGATTAGGAACCAAAAATGTGTTTTTGAAAGGGTGATTATCCAAAGAATGGCTTAAACTTGGGTGCATTTTAGGGAGCCCATATTGGCAGGTGGAGGAAGGGATCTGGGTTATACATATAAACATCTCTATGGTTTTTAAAATCATTCTGGGAGAGTAAAATCTCAGTAGCAATAGATAGATATATTAAACCTTTTGTTCACCATTCTGGAAATGTAATTAAAAAAAATCCTTATCTTCTGTTTTAGAATCATTACATTGCTTCCATGGCAGAAGAATGATAAGAACCAGGCAACTGGGGTTAAGTGAGTTGCCCAGAGTTATACAACTAAGAAATGTCTGAGGTAGCCCTCAGACACTTAGCTGTGTAAACCTCCTTCTCCAGACCCAGTCTCTAGCCACTGAGCCACTTAAGTGCCTCCATTCTAGAATTATTAATACATCAAAATCTCCCCATCCCCTCTGGAGAGGGAAGATAGCTTTGGGGGGAAAATTGTCTCTCTTCTAACTTTTCCTATTTTTTTTTCCAGATCCTTCGTGTTTCTGTTTTGATTACCTGTAGTAAAAACAGTTATATAACAAACTATGTAATATGAGTGAGTTGTGAAATTCATTTTAACATTAATGGGACAGAGGATCAAAGGCAATTTTTCTGATTAGCGAAATTAAAGATGCTCTTAAAATTCAATTCTGGTTCATTAGCAATGACTTTGCTCTTTCCATTTTGCTCAAATTCCCCTAAATTGAGAATTACTAACCACTATATATGGAAGTTTCTTCTGCTTACACCACCAAGAGGGAATGGATTCTCTCTGCTGAATACTTTTCAGGAAAAATATCTTGTATGGTATTAAAAATTGGCTGCAAAAGGAATTCAAATTATTCCTACTAAAATAATTTTCCCTCCACAAAAATCCAATGAGACATATGTTTTAGAGCAAAAGGAGGAGGAAGCTTGGTGTGATTTCCACTATGTTGGTGGTAGAACTCAGGAGAATCCAAATAAATCTATATTTATTTTTTGCCGTATTTCATTGCGAAACTTTATGCCGAAAATCTACCGCAATCACACTCCAGGAGTTCTGTTAATGAATGCCACATGTTAGGCACTCTCAAGTCTTCAGCTCCAGTGGTCGAGAATTCTGTGTTAAAGTCATTCAAATAACAAATAGCTATCCAGGCCCATTTCAGCTGAAGCAAGTCAACTGTATTGAATGTGAGTGAAACATTAATTCTTTATAAGAACATACCCAATTGGCAGATACTCTGACATGTAATACACATTAGTCCACCATTCTCCCCACCCCCATGGATTCATTTTATCCTTTGCTTGAATATGCACTTATATATATGCCTATCTCCAATCAACCGAATCTGTCTTTGGGGTATCGCTTACATGTACTTACAACCCATACATTTTTAAAGAGACACATGCATGAGAATGGTTCTATTTCTTGGAAGTGTTAGTTCATCATTATTTCCATTTGTTCTACAGAATGTACTTGCGATTTCTTTTCTCCCTTTGGGAACTCTCTTGTCCTTCTCTGTCCTTTGGGCTCTGTCAATCCTTCCACCGCCTCTCCTCCCCCTCATCCCTTTCCTTTTTTTTTTTTTTCTTTCCTAAGGCCTTAAAAATGCAGAGGAAGGAGAATATTACATGTTGGCATTGGACACAAAGGGACACCTGGGGCTAGTTTTGGCTCACAAAATTAAGAAAAAAATTCAAGGAATGGAAAGGGAGAGACAGACCCCTTCTTAGAGACTGTTGCCTCACTGTAGAGGGTATTCACATGGGACAAAGTCTATCTTTTGAAAGGCTGTCTTGGAAAGCAGAGAGACAGGAAATGCAGAAGGGAATAAATCTGTCAGACTCATTTTCCTTTCTGCTTTTCTGTGGGGTTGTTTGTTGGTTTTTTTCTGGATGGCAGCCAAATTCCCTAGTGACTTGTATGAATCCCTTAAACAGAAACAGTGAGTAAAGGTGTAGGGAATGAAAAGCTCCCCTCCCTGAAGGTCCAGATAGTCAGTTAACTTTTCCTGGCCATCAGATGTTCCACTTACCTGAGAAAGGGCACTTCAGACTTGAAATGTCTGGATGTTCAGCCCTCCTTCTTCTCCTACCCTCCACTCTCCGACAAATCTATAAATCAATTCAATTCTAAGGCACTTGCACTGAAGTTTAGAAAGATAATTAAATAATACTCTAGCGATGAGACAAGACTGGCAAAAAATGGCCATGTGGAAATTGCATTTTCCGATGGGCCTTCCTTATCCTTTGGATAAGGCCTGTGAATTCTGAGATAATATTGATACTAATGGTGACTTTTCCTTCTCAAATCACAAACCCCTTATTAAAGTCCTAGATTAACATCTCTTGGTTGCATGGGAGTGACCCTACTTTTGAAAGGTCAAGAATTTTTTTTTTTTTGGACTAAGACATGTTTTCACTGATATATGGAGCTCCACATGGAGCATTTTCCTCTATCATTTCAGGTTGGTATCTGCTCTGCAATTTGTGGTCTTAGAGTTTATTGGAGCTTCCCAGATTTCAAACAGGACAAGGCAAAGGCCCCTAAGTGGACCCCGATAGTTACAACTTGGTAGAGAAAAGAAGTATAAATTTGACTAAGTGACTGGGGCTTTGCCTTAGGTACAAACAGCGCTGAGAAGAGGACACGATTCCTCCCATTTCTGATCTCTTATCCCTGAGCTTCATAGTTGTTCACTGGCTGCATGAAATTTAGTACCACTCCAGAATATCCTTCCACCCCACCCCACCCCAACTCTTTCTCCCCTGCCAGTTCCTTCAGTTTTGCCTCCTTTCTCAGACTATTGTTGACTTCTCTGAGGGATGATGTTGCCATTCACTCTCCGAATTTATATATGTCTTAGACAGCAATAGTCTAAGTCAGACTTTCTTCACTTTCTCCTCCCTTCCTTTAAGTTTGTCCTAGGCACCAGAATCCTACTTAAGGCTCTAGTCTGAGGGGAACACTAGTGGTTTTTTTTTAAAAACCCTTACCTTCCGCCTTAGAGTCAATACTATGTGCTGGTCCTAAGGCATAAGTAAAGGCTAGGTGATGAGGGTCAAATGCTTTGTCCAGGGTCACACAGCTAGGAAGTGTCTGAGAACAGATTTGAATTCAGGACTTCCCATCTCTTGGCCTGGCTCCCAATCCACTGAGCCACCCAACTGCCCCTGGACACTAGTTTTGACACTGGAAAAGACACTTGGTTTGTTTTGAGCATTGGAGGAAGGACTGTTTCCAGATCTTTAAAATGATGCAACTATTTGCAATCAAAAAAAAAAATGTCTTCCCTGCAAAGTCCTTGTCACCATCAATGTCAGAAACAAATATACTTTTATCAGTAGAAATGACACTAAAGAAGATGCCTCATCCTCTGCTTTGTCACTGCACCCTAAGGACCACTGGACTGAGCCATCTAACTTGCAGCTGAAACCTCCTTGAGATCAACGTCTATCTTTGCAAACTTTTAGGCACTATATGAACGTTAGCTATCTTTATAATTGCTATTGAATGATTATTACAGATGTGCTCAAGGAGGAGTACAGAGCAAATGGGGTCCAAAAAACAAAGAGGAGCACCAGAGGCTTCTGCTGCTTTTTTCTTTTGGTAGCCTCCATGTTTACCATAGTTTTTTTGCCTATAATAAACTGTTAGAAAATCCTTGCCATCTTACTGCTCCTCACCACACTGGCCATTTCATCTCCTAAATTTGCACCTTTTCTTTTGTTCCCCATGCCTGGAAAGCAATTCCTCCTTACCTCCTGGCTTTCCAGATTTCCTTTCAAGACTCAACTTAAATTTCAACTCCGAAAGGCCTTTCCACATCTTCCTCTCACCTTTGGAGCTTTCCCTCTGATATTGCCTTCCTGCTTTCTACCTCTGTATCTGTTGTGTTTGTGCATACTTATTTGCATTTTTGCCCAGTGCAGATGGCAGCTTTTTGATGACAGGGACCATATTCTTGTGTGTGTGTGTGTGTGTGTGTGTGTGTGTGTGTGTGTGTGTGTGTGAAGTGGTTAACATAGTTCTTGGCACAAAGTAAGTATTCAAATTCTTATTTTCTGACTGACTTAACAAATGCTGTTTTTCTTTCATTTATTCATACTTTCAACCAGCTGGAATCCAACACCAGCCTGGGACAATAGTTAGAGTTGGGAGACCCGAGACTTGCTAAAAAGAGAGAACCAACCTTATTTATACATGAGTTTTTGGCCAGGAAGTCGGTCTGAGGTGGGCTAATAGCAAGAATAGTAGTCTCAAGAGGCAAATCAGAAATGTTCATTGTAATTTCCCTTTCCCCCATCTGTCTTTCCATAAGGTACCATTTTTTATACCCAAATAGGCTATGATCACAGGACCTAGAGCCAGAAGAGACCTTAGAGCATCATTTAGTCCAACCCTCTTGTGCTATAGAGTAGAAAACTGAGGTAGAGAAAGATTCAGGGATTAGTTCCAGGTGACATGGGTAATAATGGGGTAGAGCTGAGATTATAATGCCAAATCTGGACCTTTTTCTACTGCCCCATGATACAAAGGTATAGCAGAACCTTGAATTTTTGTTGTTCAAAAGTGTATGTCCAGCTCTTGGCGACTCCCTTTGGGGTTTTCTTGGCAAATATACTAGAGTGGTTTGCCATTTCCTGCTCCAGCTCATTTTCCAGGAGAGGAACCTGAGGCAAACAGGGTTAGGTGACTTGCCTAAGTCATATATCTAATGTGTCTGAGGCCCAATTTGAACTCAGAAAGAAAAGTCTTCTTGATTCCAGGCCCAGAACTCTATCTGCTGTTCTGCCTAGCTGTCTCAAGAACCTTGAATATTCTATCATAAAATGATTCTAAACTGTCTAAGAAATGATTGTGAGTCTTACAACATTTTTTGTACCTAAGAATAGAGATATCAGTGCTGCTGTGGGATGAATTTCCTAAGGATGAACAAAAAAGCAATAAATAAATAAATTATGGAGGAGGAAAAAACATTCATCTATTTAATGGAGATTAATTAAATACTTACTATATACTGGGCTAAATACACTAAAGTTCCATTCTGATGCCTCATTCTATAGTGTTATGATGACCTTGGGTTGTCAACATCTATGCCAATGGAGTATAAACTCTAGAAAATCCTACCGAGCTGGAAAAGCTTCTGTACATCCAAAGACAAGCCTAGTTAAATGCAGAGAAGTTTATCACCAGTGTCACTGCAGGGTGACAGAGTGTTGAACCAAAAGTCAGAGGATTATAAATTTAGAACTAGAAGGGATCCAAGGCACAGATACTTAGTAGAAGGTCTTCAGAGCTATGGTACCTATTAGGCAGATTTGGAATTTCAAGGCTAAAAAAAAAAAAATCTCTCCAATGTCCCTTAGGTACAAATACAAAGAATGAAACTATCCCTTCTCCGGAGGAGTTTACATTTTAATAGGTTTAACATGATAAAAGCAATGGCTTTTAAGGAAGGTTAATCAAGGAGGAAAATGCATGGTGGCTTAGAGTAGGAGGAGAATGCAGTAAGAAACTGGAGAGAATGGGAAAGTATTTAGGCAGTAAATACTAAGATAAAAGGCCTAAAGGATCTAGAGCTGGCAGGGACATTGGAGATCTTTTTATTTATCTCTGTTTAGGGCAGAGGTCCCCTTCCAGAGGGCCTCAGATGATGGTGGTCTGGGGAGGCCATTCTAGATGCTATTCCCTTTGTGTGGCATCTCTGACAGATTCTAATCCCAGGGATAGCATTCATTCCTTAGTTTCAGTTTTTAGGTTCAGTTAGGGCTTTTTTTTCAGGGGAAGAGGGAGATAAAAGAGGTAACAGCTCTCCAGACTTTCAGACCATGTTCTTTTACTTCTGGTTGCCCACGTGAGAATTATGGTAGGTTGTAAGCTCCTTGAGGGCAGGGACTATCTTTTGCCTCTTTTTGCATCCCCATTGCTTAGCCCAGGGCCTGGCATAGTGATGCTTAATTAATGATTATTGATTGCCTGGCAGACCAAATTAAAGTAGGATCAAAATTTGCCCTTGCCCTCCAGTTCAGATAAACATTAGTCCATCTCCAATCATTTATTTTAAAGCATTAAAAGACTTGGCTTACCCCGGTCTGGTAGCACTGATTTAATAAGCATTTTCTAGGCACCTACCAAGCACAAGACACAGGGCTAAGTACTGGGATTATAAAGGTGAAATGTGACACAGACCCTACTCACAGGGAGTTTATAGTCTAAGTGATATAAAAATTTTGTAGGGAGGGAACAACTTTAAAAAAACAAGCAAACCCTTATCTTCTGTCTTAGAATTGAAAAAGTATTGGTTTCAAGGTAGAAGAGTGGGAAGGGCTGGGCAGTTGGGGTTAAGTCTGGCTCTCTATCCACTGAGTGACCTAGCTGCCTCTGGGAATGAATAACTTAATGGAGGGATAGCTAATTTATGTGAACTCCATCTATTTTTTTTTCCACATTATTTTGTTTGAAACTAGATAGGGAAAGAGCTGAGATACCTGATCCCTCTTTGTTGAAGGAAATAGCATCCTTGTCACCTGCAAATATTTGCTATATAAAGGGAAATGGTTACTTTGTAGAGATATCTAGATGGCACAGTAGATAGTGTGCTGGATCTGGCATCAGGAAGACCTGAATTCACTTCACCTTTGCCTCAGTTTCTTCAACTATAAAATGAGATAATAATAGCACCTACCTCTCAGAGTTGTTGTGAAGATCCAATGAGATAATCTTTGTAAAGCACTGAGCACAGGGCCTGGCACATAGTAGGTGCTTAGCAAATTCTTGTTTCCTTCCTTTCCTTACATTTCTGGGGAAGAGTTTTGAACTGGTGGTAATTCTAGAACTCTACAAAAATAGACAATAATAATGTCATTGCAATCTATATCCTTTACAGATAGATGCATCATGGAGGAAGTAGAATGTTGAATCTAAAGTCATAGAATCATAGATTTAGAGCTAGAAGAGACTTTGGAGGTAACAGAACAGCACCCCCCCCCCTTTTTTTTTTTAATACATGAGGAAATTGAGGAAAGGAGAATCTAAGTGATTTGTTCAGGATCACACAGTTAATCTGAGGCAGAGTTTGAACCCAGGTCTTCCTGACTTCAGGTTCAGTGATCCATTCATTAAACCATGCTGACTCTTAGGAAGTAAATTGCTTCTCAAACCAGTAAGATTTGAGTCTGAGTGACCCTGGGCAACTCAAGGTCTCAGTGCCTTAGACAACTCCCTGAGATTTATCTTTGTTGGTAGAGGGAGTTGCCATACAGGGAAGCTGACAAAAATCAGCCACTGTATTTGCTACAGCATGTACCTCTCAGATTAGTAAATAGGAGGACTAATGGGTTATTTCCCCATTACGCTGTCATGATTTAGGGAATACTCTCTCAAAAATATTTGAAGCTTTTCCTTTGGAACTTAATCTTTTAAGTGGCCATGAGCCAATGGGAAATCCTTTCTCCTAATATCCCTCACTCCTGACCTCTTCCATGCTGGCTGGCTTATTGATTCTCCAGAACACTGGATCTGTGCCATTAAGGAATGTAATTACTCTCTGAGGTTAGGTGGCATTGATAATCATGCCCTCTGGAAGGCGGAAGGTATTAGCCCCCAAATCCACATTAGATGATGAAATGAGGGCTGCCGAATAGCAAAGCTGGAGCCAAGAAAGGTCAATAACTTTTCAGCCAGTGGATTTTTACAGGGACGAGGCTGCCTAATGGAACAGCACTGATGACTGGAGTATTCAGGCAGAAGAGAAAAATCTTTTCTCTTTCAACCGGCATGTTTTTGTCATAGAAGCCTTGGCTTAAGTGATTTTCTATCTGGTACCATTAGGGAGTGTGGGAAGCCAATAAGAGAATAGATAAAAATCTAAGACTCCTCTTTTGACCCCTTTTGTGATCCTTGTGATTTCTTCTTGAAAAGTATTATGGC
>NC_058135.1:122536149-122584581 GCF_016433145.1 Gracilinanus agilis
TATATATATATACATATATATTATATATATATATATAGAGAGAGAGAGAGAGAGAGAGAGATAGAAAAGATAGTCTGTAGTCTCAAGGAACTAATAATCTAATGGGAGATATGGGATTGGGGGATGTCTGGACAAATTCAGTTCTACAAATGTAGGAATAGGGACCAAATTATGATTTTACTGGTATGGGGAATTCCCACGCGAGGTAATTCCCTCTACCAGTGCAAACTGAGAATGTACCTGTAACTTTTAGCATTAGAGAGTTTCTTATAACAATGAGAGGTCAAGTAATTTACTCAGAGTCAAGCAACTTGTATTTGTCAGAGGCAGGACTTGAAATCAGGTCTCTGAAGTTCTACGGTAATTTTTCTAGCCATCATACCACCCTATTTAAGAGAAAGTAATGGAATATTATTATCATAAAAGGTATAAAAGAAACTCCAAGGTCACTCTGAGTTCTATGGCCTACGATCCATTACAACAAAATTCACAAAGGTGATTAATACCATTCTAGGAAGTTGCTCAATTGCTGGAGAATACTAATAAAATGAATAGAGTCTGTATGTTGTTAGGTCAATCCTGGCAAATAGAGTATCTCGTCTTGGTACCCTGAACTGCACTCTGGGTGATAGCTCTTGTATTTATACAACATAATGGTTTTTATGGAGAGAAACCGCATCAGAGAATTGCTTTTAGGAGACAACGACTAGCAGTATTACTTGATATTGAAGATGAAGACAGAATCTAGACAAATATCTCCCTTCAGCACTAAAATTCTACGTCTTTGACGTCACATATTATCAAAGGCTGGACTGGATTGAAAGATATAATACTACCCCGAACCCTTTCTCATTTCTGCTCTCAGTCCTCAGATTCTGATTTTGTCTCCCTGCCATTTTTTTTTCTTTGGCACAAGAGAGGAGTCTGACATGGAGGTCTTTGCAATGAAAAAAGAATGTGTTTCAATCATCTTCCATCAGGATAGATTCTCTCTATGCGAATAGAGAAAGGATGAGCATACTGTGCTCTGGAAATTCACACTCATTGGCCATTTTAGACATTTCTGATTTTCTGACTTCAGCCCTGAGAGAAGTCTCACTTTTCCAGTCTGCAGCGAGCTGGGGACTCACTTTTGCCATCTGGTGTAGAGAACCAGTAAAGCACACAGACTTGCAGAGTAAAGGAAGGCAGAAACAATTTGAAATGAAAATAGAAGAGCGTGGCGGTCCCTAATCCTGCACCTGCACAAGTGTGATTTCTTGGCAGTACCTTCTAATTAATGTTGCTTTGGCTGGCCAGGAGGAAAAGTCGTTCTGTCTTTACATTTTAAAATTACTTACTCTTACTTGCCGCCTTGGTGGGAAAGAATAAGCCATGCATCTGGAGTTAGAAAATATTGAAATGAGAAAAAGTTGATCCCTGCCAGTAGAAATTCTCTTTCCGTGTCCCCAAAGATCCTATGTGGTTGGATTAGTTACTATACCATCCCAGGAATTTAGATATAATTGAGGGCAAGGGTAGAGTGGTTGTTTCCAAGGAGAAGACTGATTAACCCTAATGTGGAACCAAAGCCCTTGATCAGCTCCAGATTTGCCATGGCCCGCATTTAGTAATTAGAATGTTGGACTTTTAATTTAGTAAGACCTGAATTTGAATACTGCCTCAGACATTTACTTAGCTGTGTAAACCTGGGTAAGTCACTTAATCTTTCTGTGCCTCAATTTCCTCATCTATAAAATGAGAATAATAGTATAAACCTCATAGGATTGTGAGGATCAAATGAGAGTACATGTATCTCTATATGACCCTCTTCTACACTTAGTGGGACTGGTGGCATTGGTTTTCTGCACTGTAACCACCGTATTTATAGCAGGAGGTGCATCTGTGGGCAGGTGCTGAAGGACAAAATGACTTTTAGAAAAGATGAAAGCATGAAAAAAACATTAACCTAAAGACTTAAACTTTATAAACTCAGTATCAGTGGTGCATTTATAGAGTCACAGATGGAAGATGGCCATAGCTAGAAGGGACTTCAAAGGCCACCCAGTCTCTTCTACTCATTTATCTTTAAAGAAACTAGGACCCAGGAGGCAGAACATTTTGGCCAAAGCCATAGAGGTAGAGAGTAATCAGAGGCAAGTTTTAAATCCAAGCCTTTTGACTCTAAGACTAGTGCTCTTTCTACTGCATTCCACTGCCTCTGAAAGCAGATTTGCATTTGTTCATGGAATGATAGAATCTGGGAATTGGAAGAGACCTTTGGGAGTTATCAGTCCATTCTTCACCTGAATGGTAGATACCTCTAGGATACCTCCAACATAGAACAATCCAGAATTTCCCAGAAGATTCCAGTGAAGGGAAACCCATCACTTTGTAAGGTAGCTCTTTTCTCTTGAACATCACCCTAATGCTTATATCTCATCACAGAAAGTTTTATAAGTGTTCAGTTGTAATGGAGAAAAACAGAATACAAAAGAGAGAATCAGATTCTGCTTCTCTTTGTTTTCTATCTGTCTGTCTATCTAAGTTTTTGTGGATTTTGCATGTGATGTTAAAGGGAGAAGGAAAAGATATCAGGAAAGTGCTCCCATTTGAAATGGAAATTTAGGTTGTTTAATATCCATCTTTCAAAAATATCTGTCTATCTGAGCTCTGAATCAGATAACAAGAAACAGACACTGTAAGTAACCCCCAACATACCATGGCATTTTCTTCTTTCATTCCTTTTTTAAACACCCTAATTCTTCAGTTCTGATAAAAGAATCAATATCTTCCATGGAGTCCTCTTTCCCATCTCTCCCACATGTAAGCTTTAATTTTCATTTCCAAATTCTCTCCCTAATTCTACCTCCCACCCACCTTCTGAGAAGGCAAGAAATAGGTTACTGATTACATATGAAGTCATGCAAAACATGTTTATATTAGTCACATTATAAAAAATGCAAGAAAAAAAGAAATATACATATCAGTTTGCACCGAGTCCATCATTTCTCTCTCCAGAGATGGATAGATAGCACTTTTCATCATAAGCTTTTTGGAAACTACCATGGATCATTGTATTGATCAGAGCTGCTAAGTTGTGCAAAACTGATTTCCATTACAGTAATGCTGTTACTGTGTTCTCTTGGTCCTGCTCATCTTGTATTGTATCAGTTCATAGATCCTCCTAGGTTTTTCTGCAACCATCCCCTTCACATCTTCCAGCACAATTGTATTCCATCTTAATCATATACCATGACTTTTTCAGCCATTCCCCAATTGATGGGTCTCCCCCCCTCATTTTTTAATTTTAATTCTATGTTGGAGGTGTCCTGGGCAAGTCATTTAGCCCCCATTGCATAGCCCTTACCACTCTTCTGCCTTAGAACCAATGCACAGTATTGATTCTGAGGTGGAAGGTAAGGGTTTAAAACAAACAAACAAACAAAAAACCCCAAAGACAAATTAAGATAAAAGTTAAATCATGTTAATACAATAGCAATATAGTTATATAGCAGACAAATATATAAATATATGAACTTCAGAATTTAATATCCCTTTGAGTTCAACATCCTTTAAAGTTTGGTTTCTGTTTTTTTTTTTTTTTTTTTGGGGGGGGGGTGTACTTTCCCCTTGTAACTGTGATTTTATTAGTTTAGTTAGGAACTTTCTCTATCACTGCAGGCTGGTACCTTCTCTGCAATTTAGTCTTTCAGAATTGCCTGGGACATTGAGAGTTTAAGTGATTTGGCCAGAGTCAAACAACCAAGGTATGCCAGTGAGAACCAGAGCTTGAGTTTTTCTGATATGATATCTTAATAAATGGCTGCAAGATTTACCCACTACAATAACTATATGAGCCCAGTTAGAACACAGAACCTGGTATGAGACAGGGGCTGGTGCCGGGCTTGACAGTTGCAGTGTGGGCATATAAGAAGGGTCCCACACCCTGATTTCACTTCTCCTTTTACTTCTTGCAACAGCTAGCTTGCACCCATGAAAAACATGGCTGCAAGATTTACCCATTACATTGTCTATAAACTTGTGTCCTCTGTTAGGATGTAAGCTCCTCAAGCGTAGGATTTACCTCATTCCTTGTCCCCACTTGTACCTCTCAAGTGCCTAGCACATAGCAGGAGCTTTATAAATGCTTTTCCATTGGATGAGAAGTTTTTGAGAACAGGATCTTTTTGTCTTTCTTTGCCTTTGCCTCTTTTGCTTTTTTGTTTCTTTTTTTTGCCTTTCTTTTGTCTTCCTAAAACTTTGTCTCCCCAACACTTAGCATAGTGTCTGATATAATGAGCACCTAATAAATGTTTAATGAAAGGCTGATTGATTGATCCTCATCATTCAGTACACTTTCTTCTCTGTCTATAAAAAAAAAAAACAAAACAAACAAATGTTTACCTTTAGTCTTAGAATCAATACTAAGAATTGGTTCCAAAGCCAAAGAATAGGAAAGGCCAGGCAGTTGGGGTTAAGTGACTTGCCCAGGGTCAAACAGCTATGAAGTATGTGAAGCCAGATTTAAATTCAGGACCTCCCATCTCTGGACCTGGCTCTCTACCTACTGAGCTATCCAGCTTCCCCTTCACTATGATTTGTTTTTTATTTTTTTTATTTTTATGTTATTTTTTTAAACCTTTACCTTCCATCTTAGAATCAATACTGTGTATTGGCTCCAAGGCAGAAGAGTGGTAAGGGCTAGGCAATGGGGGTTAAGTGACTACCCCAGGGTCACACAGCCAGGAAGTATGTGAAGCCAGATGTAAACTCAGGACCTCCCATCTCAGCTCTCAATCTACTGAGCCACCCAGCTTTCCCTTCACTATGGCTTTTTTTTTTTTTTTTTTTTTAACATTTTATGGGTACGAGTGCAGCTCTGGTGATGGCCATCTGTTATCCCTCCTTCTTCTTACATGACTGGGCCACCTGCTCTTCCAACTTGAGATGACATCCCAGCTCCCAAATGCATCATTTATAGAACTTCTTGTGTTCAATGCTCATGAAGATGTGACGTAAGAGATATGCAATCATTCTAGGGCTCAATACTGCCCTTTGGATCATTTGCAATTTTGATTCTTGTGAGATAACAGTATTTCCACATTTGTAGCTATATAGAATCACTGGCAGAAGAGTAGGTGTGAGCAAACAATTCAAATTAGGGACCTGATAAATATTTTATTGAAGAATTAGGGTCAATAGAAGCACATTGTCAAATGTGATCCAGCCTGATCTCCTATTCTCAAATTTATTCTTTATCTACTGGTTAGCAATCATCCAAGGCACGCACACATGTATGTTTACACACATGTATGCACACACATGTATATGTGGTCATAGGTATGTGTGTATGTACACATATATACACTAACTCAATGGGCTACTGACATTCAGGGATGATTATAATGTAGGGACTTTGTTTTCCCAGTATGGAAAGTTTCATTGATTTCTTTTAAAAATTTATGGAGTTGAATGAGAAAGATTTACAGTGTTTCAGGGCTTGATAAAATTAAGACCTGGTGACTTGAGAACATTTGGAGACCTTTAAGAAACATTGTTTCAGGTTTTCACAGGAGATTCTCCATGACATTGGTAAACTATGCACAAATAGCCTTATTTTATTTCGCCCTTAATGATACTTAGTGAATTGTTGCACAAGATTAATAAAAATTTTTTAAGTAATAAAAATGATAGCTAACATTTATATAAGCACTTATACTATGTGCCAGGAACTGTGCCAAGTGTTTTATAATTATTTTCTCATTTGATCCTCACAATAATCCTTTAGGTAGGTGCTATTATTATCCCCATTTTACAGATGAGGAAACTGAGGCCAATAAGAGACTTGCCTAGGATCACACAGCTGATCCCAGATTTAAACTCAGGTCTCCCTGACTCTAAGCCCAGAGCTTTATACACTGTACCACCAAGCTTACATGTCAGAAACTTTTTTAAATTTATGAAATGAACAAATATCAACTTTTAAATATACAAAAAGAATACAAGAATGTAAATGAAACTATAGACTGTTAGATTATTATTTCTGTTCAGTTTTTTTAGTCCTGTCTGGCTCTTTGTGACCCATTGTATGGTTTTCCTGGTAAAGATACTGAGTGTTTTGCCATTTTCTTCTCCAGCTCATTCTACAGATGAGGAAATCAAGATAAGCAGGATTAGGTGACTTGCCCAAAGTCACACAGTTAGTAAATGTCTGAGACCATATTTGAAGTCAAGTCTTACTGACTCCAGTCAGTGCTCTATGTATTGTACTGTCTAACTGTCCTAAACTGTTATATACAATTTGTAAAAGTGTATATTGGATTTAACATGATAGCAACAAAATAGCCCACTCCTGATTGTCCCTAATAAACAGGATTAGGTTACTGGCTAACAGAACTACCAGGTGTTTAAATTCATAATGGAGGAACATGTCAATTGAAGTCCACCTCAGACCCTATAAGATAATAGGATATGTGGAGATAACATTGTTATAGAAACCTGGATCTGGATATAGGAAGCCCGGAATTCAAATCCAATCTCAAACACTTAGTATCTGTGTGACCCTGGGCAAGTCACCTAACCTCTATTTGTCTCAGTTTCTTCTACTACAAAAAGGAGATAATAATAATATTTGTCTAGCAGGGGTGTTATGAGGATCCAATGAGATGAACTTTGTAAAAAGTACTTATTCCAGTGCCTAGAGGCACTGTATAAATATATATTCTCTTCCTTTTCCCTTTTGCTTGGCAGACTTTCTAGGTTCCAGTTAGAACCAGAGAAATTCCTGGGGGAAAAATCTTCAAAGAACTGAGGAAGGAGAGGTCCTAAGGCTTATGTTCCTAGGGTGACACATTTATATAGTACCATGAGCAGAGCCAAGAAAGGATGCTGAATAAGATGACAAAATTCAAGATATTCCTCTATTCTCTCAGTTAAAATCTCCATATTAGTCCAACACCTCTCTGTCAAGGAATGGATAGAATTCTTCATTACCTGGAGTCATGGTTGATCAGTACTTTAGTCAGCATTATTAAGTCTTTTAAAATTAGTCAGTTTTTTCATCTTGTGTTATAGTATACATTGTTCTCCTGGTTATTCATTTCATTCTGCATCAGTTATAATAGTCTTCCCAAGTTTCTCTGAAGCCATCTCTTTCTTACAACACAACAATATTCCATGAAAATCACATGCCATAATTTGTTCAGCCATTCCTCAATGAACACTTAGTTTTGGGTTCTTTGCCACCACAGAAAGGGCTACTATACATATTTTTATACATATATGTCCTTTTCTTATTTCTTTGATCTTTTTGGGTATATGTCTAGTTGTCGTATTGCTGGGTTGAAGGGTATACTTAATTTAGTAACTTTTGGGGCATAGTTCTAAATTGTTTTTCTAATAATATTTGTACTGATTCTCAGCTCCACTAATCCTGTTTCTCCTCAGCTCTTCCAATAGTTTTCATTTTCCTTTTTTGACAACTTTGCTAATTTGGTCAGTGTGAGATAAAAACTAAGAACTGCTATAATTTGCATTTCTCCAAATATTAGTAATTTGGAGAATTTTTTTGCATGGTGTAGGTAGTCTGAATTTCTTCCCTATTCTTATTCTCTGACTATTAATCAACTGGTGAATGACTCTTATTGTTATAACTTTGAATTTGGTCACTTATTATACTGAGAATGACCTTTGTCCAAGAAATCTGCTGCAAAGATATTTCCTCCAGTTGTGTTTCTCTTGTAATATAATTGCATTGGATTTATTTTTGTTATAGAATACTTTTGAATGCCTCTACTCAAAATAGGAAAATTTATCACCAGAAAATAAACCCAAAATCATGATGGGGATTGGTTGATGGAAACAAGGATATTTAGCCTGAAAAAAAGATGATTTACAATTGGGGGGGAGGGTGGTGGCAAGGATGCCTGAGACTTCTCTTCAGTATTTAAAGAACTATCACATAAAAGAGGGACTAATTGGCTTTGTTTGGACCCAGAAAGCAGAACTTGCAACAATGAATAGGAAGTCCACAGGGACAGATTTAGACTTAATACAAAGATACATTTCTTGACAATTAAGATTCTCCTTAAAGGAAATGGCAGCCACTTAAGCTTAAACAGGGGTGTGAAGGGATAGGAGCTTTGTGTTAGCAGTATCCATCTGTTAGCTATATATGGATGATGGATTGGAGAAAGGAGAGGCTGGAGGCAGAGAGACCAAACAAGAGGCTATTATCTGAGTCCAGAGGAGAAGTGAAGTCATGTAGTGATAATGTGAGTAGAGAGAAAAAGACAAGACATATAAAGAGACAAGAGATGTAAGAATGAGTCTGCTGCCTAGTGAGGAAACTTAAGGTCCTCTGCAGTCTGGCCAATCCATTCAGATCATATTGTTGCCTCTTCTCCATGAGCTCTGTGCTCCATATTCTCTGTTGTAGCATATCTGAATGGGTTTCCCTATTGGATTATGAGGTCTTTGAAGTCAGAAAATATGCCTTCTTCTTCTTTGGATGCCCAGACCTTTGCTTAAAAGAAGAGCACTTACAGTTTACATTTTATAGAGCACTTTGAGGTTTTTGGCACGATTCACACATAGTAGTAGCTCATTTTATTCTTACGACAGACCTGTGAGGTAGCTACTACCATTGTTCTTATTTTTCATCTGAGGAAATTGAGTCTCAAGGAGGAAGTAATTTGCTCCAGATCACATGATATGGGATTTGAACAAAGGTCTGACCTGATTCTGAGCTTTCCGCTTTATCTCTCAAGCCTCTCTACTTCTTTATTAAGAAATACTTAATAGATAATGGCCTGGGATCCTGTAAATTCTTTGTAGGTAGGGGTTATTTTTGATTTATTTTTGTATCCCCATAGTCTAGCCCAGAACATTGTGCAAAGTAGGCATTTAGCAAATGATGCCTATCTTGAATTGCTGCATTGAGTATTGGATGAGCTTGTTTCCAGAAATCAAAATTCTTTACAAATGAAATTTAGGCACTCAGGAGTTACCATTTTAGGGTAAACTGTTAATTTTTCAGTTTATGGAGAACTTTTTATAGGGGAACAATTTTGTTTTTAATTCTACCTACCCCAGAAATCTGGATTTTGCTACACATTAAGATAAACACATCTTTAGATTGTAATTTATGTGTATTCTCAACATTTTCACATTTAATAATTATGCAAAGAACTATCCACATCCACTTTCTGAAATTCAGGATATGCTCTGCCAACCCACAAAGCTTATGGTACCCAGTAGCCAACTCCAGAGACATAGCTCAGAGCTGCTAATCTCTCTTGTCAGCACCTTGTAACCTGGTTCCTGATTAATTAGATCAAGAACATGTTCTGTATAATAGTTATTGATTGATTAATACTGCTCAGTCTGGCTCCTAATTGAGGGCACTTCTCCACCTGCCACAGGTACAAGTCAGCATTCCCAGAGTTTGGGATTTATAAGGTATCTAAGATGAACCCTTTTCAAATGGGAAGGACCTCAGGTCTCTTGCTAATGTATAAAGACTCAGTAAGTATTGCATAAACCACACATGAAATATGGACTGATGAGGAAATGGAGACCAAGAGGTGAAGTACTTACCTAAATTCCTTCAGTGGATCAATGACTGAGCTGGGAATAGAGGCCATGATCTTTGCCCCAGTACATTCATCAATGGCTCATGTTTCTTCTCCCAGCAAATGATGAACAGACACAAGAAGTGTCAGGGAGATCTTTAACAGTTAAAATATGGATACACATTATACCTTGTCTTTTTCTGTTCATTTGGTCTTAAAAGCAAGTCCTTGGCAGTTTTTAGTTGGAAGATGTGGCTCACATCCTACGTTGGATAACTGTGTGACTCTGGGAGAATCACTTCTCCCTCTGAGCTTATTTCCTTTTCTCTAAAATGAAGGGAGGTTGAACTAGTTCATTTCTAAAGTCTGTTCTAGCTCAAATTCTTTTTGATTCATGGTGCTCTGTGCCTAGGAAATACTGTGGTTTGAAGATAACCTCCTAAGCCATTCCCAAGACATGAGTAGCTGGTGATTTAAATTTGTTTTCAGGTTCCTATTGGCATAATCAAGAAGAGAGGTTTTTAAAGTCATTTGCTGATACAATGAATTGTCTTTTATTTAATTCTCCCGTGTAGTTAACCAGGACTGGCCCTACGCAGAATCGAGAAATTATGTTGTCAAAGGTTCAATTTCATTGCCTTTCCTTCCAACCTTCTCTTTATTCTTTGTCCCCCTTATCTTAAATGCATATGCTTTTCCTTTATCATTCTTAAGGGCAGGGGTTGTTTCATTTTTTTTGTCTTTGTATCCTTACCATTTAGCATAGACTCTGACTCATAGTAGGCATTTAATAACTTTTTATTGATTGATTGATCTGGAAACTAGCACTACTCACTATAGCACTCCTATACTCTAGCCCAGTGATGGTGAACCTTTTAGAGACCAAGTGCCATTCCCACCCCTCCCAAGTGCTGGGTGTGCCCCACGCCCAGACCCTTACCCCACACAGGGGAGGGAGAAAGCATTCCCATTGGGCTGCTTGGTGGAGGGGTGGGTGAAGTGAGGAATGTCTTCACCCAGTGTAGAGAGGGAGATGGGAGTGGCTCAAGTGCTCTGCTCCCCTCCAGCTCTACAACCTGTTAGCTGCCCACCTTACCCTCTGCGTGTTCCCATTGGGCTGCTGGGCAGAGGGATAAGCGATATGAAAAAAATGTCATCACAGGTGGAGAGGGGGAAGGGAGCAGCTCTGCCCGAGTCCCTGTAATGAACTCTGGGGAAGGGGGAAGGGCAGCCGCATGGCCACAGAGAGTGCTCTGTGTGCCATCTTTGGCACCCATGCCATAGGTTTGCCATCACTGCTCTAGCCCTTTGGCATCTCCGGTGCTCCCAGTCCTATTTAGATCAACTACCAAACTCCAACTCCTCCCAAGACAGTAAGAGATAGCTGTGTCTCATTGTCTCAGCTTCTTGCTCACTAGTTTCCCAAACAAGTTAATATGCTAAATCTATTTTAAATTTAAATTTTAAATCTAAATTCAATGTGCCCTTGCTTTCTTGGTATGTATAATTTTTTCAGAGAGGAAGCGGATACCATCAAGGTTAACTGAAAAGAAAAAAGGGGCCAGAAATGTTTCAATAAGTGCTTGGTCCCACCCCTCCATCCCTTCTTCTGGGGTAAAGTATTGTTAGGTTTGTAAGAGTAATTCACAATCTGCTCCTTCTATCCCTTAGTGGACAGTCAGAGGAGTTGGAGCTATTAGAGAGGGATCTCAGGACCCAATGAGTTTAATCCCTTTATTTTATAGATGATGTAACTGAGGGAGGCATCGAGGTGCCACAGAGGAGAGATAGTGCCAGACCTGGAGCCTATAAAACTTGGTGAAACCTATCCTCAGAAACTTATTAGTGGTGTGATTTTGAGCAAGTTACTAAACCTCATTTTGTCTCAGTTCCTGATCTGTAAAACGTAGATAGTAATAGACCTACTTCCCAGGAGTATTAAGTGGATCAAATGAAATCACATTTGTAATGTATTTTGCAAACCATAAAGTACTATGTAAATGTGTTACTGTTATTGTTGTTATTAAATTTTGTTAATTATTTGTGTTATTTTGTTTATTTATGTATTATTATGTATTATTATTAATGTGAATGTGTTACTGTTGTTATTAATTATGTAGAAAGATTGTGACTGGCTTATCTGCTCCACTATACTGCTTCTCTTTGTAAAGATTTCCTTGGCTTCCAATCTTCTGGTGATGGACCGCCCTATTTGTCCTGATAATATTTTATTTGTATGGAGGCAGTTAGGTGACACAATAGATAGAACACTGGATCTGGAATCAAGGAGACTTCACCAGTCTTAGAGCCATGGCCGTGCTGGAGTCAGTTGGGATTATGAGGCTGATTGTGTTTTTAGTGTCAGCATTTATACTTTGGAAATCTGCAAATACTAAAAATCAGGAACGCTACAAATTGATTATTGTTTTGTTGATTGTCTAGACTTAAGAAAGTGATGAAGAAAATATTAATAATGGGGTCAACTAGGTGGTTTAGTAGATTGAGAGCCAGGCCCAGAAACAGGAGTATTCAAAATTGGCCTCCAACACTTCCTATATGTGTGACCCTATGCAAGTCACTTAACCTCCATTGCCTAGCTCGTACCACTCTTCTGCCTTGGAACCAATGCACAGTATTGATTTTAAGACTGAAAGTAAGGGTTTAAAAAAAAAGAAAATGTTAATAATGCGGATGAAATTTAGAAGGGTGTCATGTGTACATGTTCTCCTCCTCCCCAAAAGTCAGCTGTTAAAGTTTTACTAGCACATCTCTGTTTAAAGAGTCATAGAAATGCTAATTGTTACTGTATTATGCAAGACAAAAGTCTGTTTTGGGGTATTATTCTTCTACTAGTCTCACATTCTTGGAGGGAAGGAACCCTATTTATCTAAACTTTGTACTCTTCCTTCTCATTTTTGGCTTAAAATTATTTTTTTCCCCCAAGGATGCAGTTCAAGCGCTATCTTCTGCATGAAGATTTTCTTGATTTTTTTTCCCCTGCTAGTGCCCTTTGTGCCATTAAAAAAAAGTGCATAAAGTGAGAATTTTCTCTCTTTCGAAAATTTGCATTCCCAGAGCTTAGCACAATGCTTGGTACATAGTAGGTACTTTTTCATTGATTCATTCATTGGTATTTATTCTCTCTGTTGATTCTGTTCATACTTATTTAAGTATTTGTTCTCTTCCCACTATCTCTTAAGCTCCTTTTGAATATGGATTGCTTCAATTTTTATATATAGCTCTCCACTGCCTAGTAAGCCAATAAACATTTGTTAAATGTCCATTATGTGCTAGATATTGTGCTAAATGCTGAGGACAAGATAGACTCTACCCTCAAGGAACTCCCAGTCTAAAGGGGGAGACAACAAGCAAGCAACTATGTTCAAACAAGAAATATCACAGATAAAATTGAAAATCATTTAGAATAAGCAGGATTGGGAAAAACTTCCTATAGAAGATGAGATTTTAGTTGGAAATTAAATCAGTGTTTGGCACAGTGCCTGGCAAATCATAGGTGCTTAATAGATGCTATGGCACTCATACCACGAGGGCAAAGCAATTTGGCCAGGTTACCAATCCTGAGGCAGGTAAATAGGTTGGAAAGTGTATTTTTGGAGACTCACATATGAAGTCATAAATAATGATTAAGGAAAGCCCTCTGGCTTCATAAATCTTTGGGATGTCATTGCACTTTAAAAATAACCTTCCAATGAAAAACTTCTCTCTGTCATCAGATTTGAAACATTGTCCTAAGAGGAATAGAGGTAAGAGGAGCAGTCTTGCATGCGCAAGACATTTCTGATTCTGAGGCAGCTATGAGTAGTGATGGTTAGGGGGGGATTACATGTAGAGCCATTTCCAGGAATTAGATTGACTTCTGACTGTGACCGGTGGGTCCTCTTTTCATTTTCTTCACTGTAACTGTTTTGTTTTAAACCCTTACCTTCCATCTTAGACTCAATACTGTGTTTTGGTTCCAAGGCAGAAGAGTAGTAAGGACTAGACAACAGGAATTAAATGACTTGTCCAGAATCACACAGCCAGGAAGTGTCTGTGTTGACTATAATTATTAAAGAAGTCTATTGCTTTAGAAGAAATCTTCTGACCTATGAACTTTAATGTGAATCAATACACACTATACTTATATTTATTCCAACCTGATTATCACCTCAGAGTAATTTCATTTATATTAATAATTTTCATTCAGTTGGGTCTGCGGCTTCTGCTCTGTGAGAAGACCGCCATTATTTGATCCTCACAGGTGGATTCCTGATTACAGGCTCTGTTCCTGTCTTTTGCTGCTTGTGGATCCATACAAACTACAGTTGGGGCAGAAGGTATAAAAGCAACTTGATAAGCTACAGGCCTTTCTTGGGGAACTTGTTGGAGAGACTGAGATTGGATTAGATCTGGGAGTAACTCATTTGAGGTGCAGCCTCTGGGATAGGAAGGTCATTATCTTAGAGTTTTCTATTTTAACTTTTGTTGTTCAGTCATTTTTCAGTTGCATCCAACTCTGAGTGATCACATTTGGGGTTTTCTTGGCAAAGATACCAGGATGGTTTGCTATTTCCTTTTTCAGTTCATTTCACAGATGAGGAAACTGAGGCAAACAGGGTTAAATGTTTGCCTGAGATCACACAAGCTGGTAAATGTCTGAGGCTGGATTTGAACTCAAGAAGATGAATATTCCTAACTGCAGAACTAGCACTCTATCATTGTACCACCCATCTGTTCTATTTTAACTACTTCTTGCTAAATAGATGCTGAGCTCTATTATTTCTATCCTGATGGAAGACTATAAATATTTCTGAATTTGGAACCTTGGGGCTAAGTCTCATTTTTCTTTGACCATTTAATGGTTAAAGATGAGAGGCAACATGGTGTAATGGGCAAATTCCTGTAGCATTTTTGCCTTTGAGCCTTCCAATTTGTTTGAGCTTCAGCTTTATTACTTATTACCTATAGAATGCTGGGTAAGTCACCTAACCTCTTTGTGTCTTGGTTTCCACATCTATAAAATGGTTCTCTCAAAAAAGCATTTATTAAGCATCTACAATGCATTAAGCATTATACTAGGGCAGTGATGGTGAACCTATGCCAAAAAGAGCACACAGAGCCCTCTCTGAGGGCATGCCTGCCATTGCCCACCAGAGTTAGTTACTAGAAAGCCAGAGGTACTGGGGTGGAGCTGTTCCCCTCCTCTTCTCCATTTGCCTGAGGACATTCCTCACTTCACTTGCCGCTCTGTCCAACAACCCAATGGGAGTGCTTCCTGCCTCCCCCATTTGGGGTAAGGAGATGGGAGAAACATGCTATGTGAGGGCACTGAGCAGATGGCATCCTGTTGAGTCTGTGGTGAAGGTGATTCCCATGGTGGAATTGGAGAGGAGCTAGGATTGAGGGGAGCAGAGCTCACTGTGTGGCTCATAGCTGGAGGGGAGCAGAGCTGGAAGGGAATGGAGCACAGGGGCCACTCTCCTTCCCTTCTCCACACATGCCCCCTCTGCCCAGCAGCCCAATAGAAGTGCTTCCTCCCTCCCCTGTCTGGGATAAGGGTGAGGTAGGGGGCAAGGTGGAGGGCAGGGGCGGTGCACAGCACTTGGTCTCTGGGGGGTGGGCATAGTGCTCAGTCTGGGGGGTGAGGTGGGGGCAGGGCCCAGCACTCCATCTCTAAAAGGTTTACCATCTCTGTACTAGGGTCTAGGGATATAAAGCCAAAAAAGAGACTATGGTCCCTTATGTTACATGCCAGGGATGATGGGATCCAGTGAGAAAATGTACATAAAGTGCTTTGTTATAATAAAGCACCATATAAATGTCTGCTTCTGTTATTACTATTGTTTCCCATGCAACTATATGGCTGAATCCTTCTGTTCCCAGCATTCTTTTTGCCATATTGCCCAATTCTCTTTTTAAACTCTGTTGGCAGATGAGGCCAAGTTAAAAAGAAATTTAATGAAACAAAACTAAGCCATATATACCTGCAAAATAAAAAAGAAACAGTTCCTAGCAGAATTTTATATTACCAAAATGTTTTAATAGATCCAACAGGTGAAAAAGCATTAATCTTTGCTAATGTATGCTCTATTCTATTAGACACAACTAAATCACCTTTAATTTTGCAAGTAATAGATACACACACACACACACAGAATTCCTCAAGGATCTCAGAGTGCCCAAATGTACCATTGGTGCTTTCGCTGTCTTAGTCACCCCTATTAGCTCACTTACCAAATGGGAACTAAGAAATTGAAATCCAGCCAAGAATTCTAATGAGGAATTCAGTGACTTCCCCAGAAGAGATTAATGTCTGCACCTCAAAATGCCCTTATTCCAGGAAAGGGATTTGGGCTTGATGCTTTAGCCACAGGGAAAGAGCCTCCTGTAATATTACACCTGCACCTTGGTTTTTATTTGATTCCAATTTATTTCCATGCTTTCCCTGAAGTCTTGTATCCTTCCTTCTGCCGGGTTTCTATGCTCTTCTTCCACCCTTGACCTCAATCATGAAAACAACCATCCCTAGAAGTTTACCCTTGTCTTGGTTGGACTCCTTCTACGCATCAGATGGATGCATTCAATTACATTCAAGGGAAGCAGGTGGGGGGAGCAGCTGGGATGAGAAGTGAGCAGCCTGACAAAAAAATTGAAGGAAGGGAGGGAGTGTGTGTGTGTGTGTGTGTGTGTGTGTGTGTGCACGTGTGCGTGTGCATGTGTGTGTTAGTGAGAGGGGTGTTGGGGATCCGATTGCCACAACATGAAAATTTGCCTCGGAAATTGCTAATCTCACAATCTGTTCACAAGAGCTGATAGTACAGTAAATGTGCCAGGTAAAAAGTCAGTGAGCCTCAAGACCCTCCCATAAGATGAATAGCAAAATCTCTTTAATCAGTGCTGCTGCTGCATTTTAGTTTAATTCAAAGGAAAGCAGAGTGAATTCTGACAAATTTCTAAGGCTAAATGTCAAAGGTTACCCCCTCCCCCCCCACTGAATTTTACTTACAAATGGCTCTAATATAAAGAGAGTTAATGTGTTTCCAAGAACTGGGAGCAATCGATGAGATTTGGAGTCTATAGAATCCTTCTAGTTACTTAAAAAAAAATCAGAAAATGAGACCTTTGTTTGTTTCTATTTTGATTTATTGACAGCTCACATAACGATTTGACCAAGTTATGTCAGAGCTTCTTATGGAGTGACATTCAATTTAAAACTCTCTACTTTTTATATGGGGAATGCAAACACAAATGCCATATTACACCCTGAAAATAAAATTTCATCTGTGGCACCAGACGTTGCATCTTCAGTAAATGTGTGAGCTGTAATTGTTGTTTTGCACAGTGCAAGCCACAGATATGGCAATTTCCTCTAGATTCAGAGAAGCTTTTATATTTTTTTATGGACTTAATAACCTCTTATTTGCACTCCATGCTATTTGACATTTGGGAATGTTAGGAAAGTATCCCTATCATTGGTCCTAGCTGGGATAGCTTCCTTTGCTAAACTGACGATTCCTTTGGGATGGGGTAGGAGATGGGAAGAGTGAACTGTAGGGTTAGGGGCTATCTATCTCTATCTCTATCTCTATCTCTATCTCTATCTCTATCTCTATCTCTATCTCTATCTCTATAATATGGTGAAAAGAAAAGGAGAAAAATTGTTGCTAAATAAGAGCTTTAGGATAGTTATCTCTATAAATAAGAAAATAACAGGTCACAGTTACTATTCAGATATTTCCTACCCCCCCTCTCTCTGTCTGTCTGTCTCTCCATACACACACACTTCCCTCTTCCTCTTTCTGTCTTTCTCTCTTTTTTTCTACTTTGACTGCTTTTTCTTTTAATTTTTGTGACTTTCATGACTTTAAAATAAAATTTAGTTTTTGCATATAGTCTCTGAATTGGAAGGGACTTCAGAGATCATCTTGCTTCAACCAGTACCTGAACAGAAATCCCCTCTGAGAATGGTCTGACAAAGTATCATCAAGACCTCCAGAAAATCTCTCCTCTTCTTTTTTCCAACATAGCTTGGCAAACCCAATGATTTCTGATGAAACTAGAATTCCTTGACAATCTCAGTTCATTCTGAATTTTAATGTTACTGCTACTGTAACACCTAGGTTTTTACCTTATACCTAGAAAGTTAGAGCAAGTTAAAGTATTTTTAAGGGAGTTAGCATCCCCTCAAAACTACAGTTAAAGAACCTCCATTTATCTGCTTACTTTAATTATGCCAGTCAGGATATTTTTCCTAATCTTGAGTCCAAGTCCCTAGCCCAAGCCAAATACCTAATTTGGGGTCAGAAAATTTCTTTTGGCTCTCAAAGCATTAGTTCATGTCATCTTTATTGCTATATATTGCTGCATGGTCACATAATTGCTCTCTGCTGACATGCTCTTATTTTTTAGCTATTCAAGGCGATCTGCTATTATCTTCTGGAGTTTAGTGGTCAGTAATCTCTCTCTGGTAAGGGAGATGAAGACTTTAAAGTGTATATGTTAGAGCTGTAAAGCACTATACCCCGAAAGCACTGAGCAAAAGCAGTGAATATTAGGTTTGTTATTTTGACTACTTTTCTCCTATTGTCCTTTGTACTAGAAGAGGCCATATGACAACAAGATGGTGGGGTAGGGGGCAGCTGGGTAGCTCAGTGGATTGAGAGCCAGACCTAGAGATGGGAGGTCCTAGGTTAAAATCTGGCCTCAGACACTTCCCAGCTGTGTGACCCTGGGCAAGTCACTTGACCCCCATTGCCTAGCCCTTACCACTCTTCTGCCTTGGAACCAATACATAGTATTGACTCCAAGATGGAAGGTAAGGGTTTAAAAAAAAAAAAAGATGATGGGGTAAAGGTTCGGTGCATTCTATTGTAGCTGATCAGTCCAATTTGAACTAGGAAGGCTCTACCACAAGTTGGGCATAAATACATAAATAGTCCATTCAAACATTTGGGATGGAGATGACCCTAGATTTGTACAACTCATGACTCCTTTGTTTATTTGCTCAAAGAGTACAGCACTTCTCTGATGTGGGCACGTCATACTGGATTGTCCTGTGCTAGTGTTGCCCTTGTCTCACAATCCATAGTAAAGTTCTTCAGAGAGACTATGAGAATGTCCTTGTGCCTCTTCTTCTGATCTCCATGTTCTGATTTGAAGGACTTTTCTCCTAGTCCTGACTCAAGTCTCTAGCCCAAGTTAACAACCTAATTAGGAGTTAGAAAATTTCTTTTGGCTCTCAGAGAATTTTGCGGACTCCACTCAATAAAACCCTAAAGGAATTGTATAATGCTGGGGCAATGAAGCTCCAATAATAGCCATAATAATGGCTAGCAGACATGGCAATGAAGAAGGCTGCTAGATGAGGCTGATGGTATACCTTTCCCTATATTTCTCTATATTCTACCATCCCACTTTTATTATACATTCCCATCAGCAACAAAAAAACAAGTACTCTTTAGTATTCTAGTCAGAACAGAATGGCTGCTATAAGGATGATATTAGAAAATAAGTATTGTTTTATTAGTTTAAAGATAAGAAGTAGAGAAGCTGGCTTGAAGAAGAATTGGAGTTTCAAATAGAGCCGAGAGAGAGTGTTAATTTAAACTGGAGGCAGTTGAAACTGTTATTCTATGACAGTCACACTCTCTGAGTGTGGCATTTTGGCGGTTGGCTTCTGGCAGTTGACAGAGCCACATGCAGGTTCTTTTATTTCTCAGAGCTAGAGAAGGTAACATCTTTGCCTCTCTCCATCTCTGTCTGAGTGAAAGACTTGAAGGAGTGGAGTGTTTTCTTTTCCAATTTGATAGATTGCTTAAACTCTGAAAAGAGGAAAGAAAACTTGGTCTTTGGTTTGGACTCTGAGTCTGTTAAGGCTCAGAGTCCTAATCGATTCTTGTTGAGACTTAACCAGGTAGCCTTGGCTATCTTTATAACTTAAAGGCAAAATTAAGAATATTAGTGGTAGTTTTAGTTAGAATAGTATAAAATTTTGTTAGTTAGATCAGAGAGGATTAGTGTAGCCTGTGAATCACAGGAGAAGCAGTTCCTTGCGGAAACTGGGAGTTTATTTATTATTTAAGTGAGTTAGAATCCCTTAGAATGAGAAATCATTTTACCCTAATATATATTTTAAATAAAAAGTTTAATTTTCTATACAAGAGTCTCTTTAGCATTCCTTGAGCCTGGCCCTGAAGGGAAGTTCATCTTTGAGCTTCACTTCACTATGCCGCTGAAGATACTTTTGAATAACATTTATCAAAAGTATCAGAATCAATTTTGAACCTTTATTTTCCTCCTATCTGGCTCATCTATTTTATTTTTACAGTTGTCTTTGTATACATCATTTATACAGTACTATGCCACATTTAAAAATCCATCCACTGTTATCTTCATTTGCTTCAGCCTTCTATACTTACCTCATTCCAATCAGTTTCCATGATACCTATGAGGTTCAGTTTGCCTCTGTTATATTCAAACTCTGAGAATAATTGGTCTCACCTTGATTGGCAGGGGAGACAGTTGGAGACATTTGAATGTTCCCAGATGCTGTGAGCCAGGGGCAAAAGTTGGTTGGCCTGAGAATATAAATACCCCTAACAGCCATTGGGGAGGGGGTCTTGGGTCCTTGACCATTTATCTTTGGGTCTCTGACCGTTGGTCATTGGTTCTCTCTGAGTCTCTCTATCTTTAGGTATCTAAATCATCCTAGATCTATAGGTCTCTGGGCCCGGGTAGTGAATGGGAGGAAGGGAGGTCTGAGAGGAAGAGGGTCATTTTTAAGGGTGGAATATTTCCTGAAGGCTGTGAAGGCTAACACATCACAAACTGATAATAAGAAAGCTGAGAGGAAATCATCAATACAGTCGCACTCACAGAGCAGACTACTCTCTCTGGTTTGGCAGTGGCCAAGCTGAACCAGGGGTTGTGAAGAACAATAGCTCCAGCTTTACTGAATCAATAGCCTCCAGTCCTGAGTGATTATAGATCACATATGTTAGATTGACAGGGTCTCCAATTCCCAATCCGTATCCTGACTATCCTTCCCCTATTTAAAATCATAGATAAAGCATTTAATAAGTACCTTCCTGAGTGGTCATTATATCTTGACCCTTGGGGAGGGAGCAAACGCAGTTAGATGAACAACATGATCCGAGGCTAATCAGAGCCCAATATTAACAATTGATCCAACCCCAGGTGGGACCTGAAAGGGTTACCCATCCACCTGACCATTCGGGGTCCTTCCTGGGCACTGTTATTTAGAAGGGGAAATTATAACATCCAGCCAAGGTGATTGGGGTTGGTGTTCCCCCAGTCACCAGCAACTAGGGAGAATACAGAGATATAGGGCTCCAACCTCCTCACCAGTATCCATATATTCCTCTAGTAGGAGCAGCACCATATTTCTTTATAACACCTCTTTTATTCTCTAATTCATCTTGCTTTTTGCCTGTGTTTTGTGCATTTGTGACTAGACTTCTGAGGCCAGAGTTTTTATTTTGGTTTCTTTTTTGAGTTTGTCATGTGAGAATTTCTGGTTATCTTTAATGTTCTTCTTCTTCCTACCTGGAGCTACTTTCTATAGTATCTGAAGTTGTGGATAGAAATCATTTCCTCTCTTGCCCTTGCTTTTCAGTTTGAAGCTCCTTTGATTACATTCATATTACTTATTACCAGCTCTTGTTAGTCCTTTATCTCCTGTCTACACCCCACTATTCCTACATTTTAAGTTGTGATCCAGAAATCCAAATCCACTTTACACCATTTTATTAATCAGCTGCTCATTTCCCAGGTCTTTTTTCTCTTGAAAGTTTTGCTTTTGCTTAGCACCAGTGAAGAAAAGGACATCTTATATTTTTTAATAGTATGATTGGACATTCATAAAAGTCCAATGGAAAATTTATATTTATGAATTATACACTAAGTAATTAAGCATTAGACATTTCTAAGGACTCCATATATGCAAAACCCCACATTAAGCACTGTTTGGGACATAAAGAAATATAGATACACCTCTTCATCACTAGGAACATATATTTCACTGCTTGGAGATAAAAGAGGATAGGCTTCTTCCAACTTAAAACCAAACTTTTGAAATAGAAGCTTTCAAAATATTTTATTTGGAATATGGAACCCATTTTCCATTTATCCAACAGATGTTTATTCAGCATTTATGTTTATATCATTTATAGGTTTATAGTTGGCATTGTAAGCAATTTGAATATAAAGATGAATAAGACAAAACCACAGACATAAAGGCATTTACAATCTGGTAGGGGTGGTAAGTGAAATGAGATTCAAATTCTTATATGTAGAAGTAGAGGCTATTTTACTTTTGGTATATTAATTGGGGGTGACCATGGAAAATTTAAGCATTTGAGCTGGATCTTGAAGAATGGATAGAATTTATTTATAGCATGATCTTTTAGATGAAGTTTTAAATTCATTTGTGTGGTGTTCTCAGAGATTCTTGTTGAATCTGAGCTCCAGTAGCTTGTATTCTTAACTTTATTGAACTTCAGACTATTGTATTTGATTACTTTTGGGTACTGATTACTTAGTCTGTTTCATTGAATGATTTTTCCATTTTTTTTTGCTACTGTCAGATAATTTTGTTGATGACTGATTTGTAATATGGTTTGAGGTCTGGGAGAATATATTAAGTGTGACTTCATGGATCATGTTTGATCATTGAATTAGGAAGTTCTTATGTTTTCATTTAGGGAAGTATATTTTCTAATTTTTTCTTTTGGGTTAAGATTGGTCATTCTAATTATATAGCTGCATTCAGCTTCGCTTTACTGTTCTTTTCATTTCTATTATTGCAGTATCTCTGTATGTATATAATTTTCTAGGTTCTTATTTTACTATGTTAGTTTGTACAAATCTTTCCTTGTTTCTCTAAATTTCTCAAATCAATCTTTTTCTTTTCCGATATGTTTCTTTTTTTTTGTTTTCTTTCATAAGATTTACCACTGTGGATTTCTTTTTTTTCTTTTTTCAATGATTTCTGCTATGCAGGCAATAATTATATTCTCATAATTCTTATTTCTCCTTTAAATCATTCAGGCACAATGTACTGTAATTCTATGCTTTCTTCAAAATTCATAAAATCCTCAGCCTCATTAGGTGCTGAATCATTTTCCTTTGTTTTGCTGGATTAATTCATAGACAACTAAACTTGTTTATTAGATCTAGAGGTCATATTTCCTTCTTCTGTGAATGTCTCCTTCTGTTGGCTTATATATTTATGCTCAAGATTTTTGTGCAGTCTTCCTTTCTAGAGGTGGTGGTGGTGGAAAGAGCTAAATGAGTACTTCTTAGGGGTAGGAAAACTGGCCTCCTTAGCTGTTAGATCACTGAGATTTTTATACCTTGTTTGGTGGAGAGAGCTGAAAGTGCTTTATCTCTGGCACATAATTTCCATTTTGAAGAGGCTTGAGAGGTTGTGAGTTTTGGAAAAAATGTTTAGTTCTCCAACTGGTCATGTGAACAGAAGTTCTTTTACATTTTGTTGAGGGAAAATATCTTGTGGATTTTTCCTCTAAGGTAGGGAGATTCTTAATCATTAATTGAGGAATACTTTCCTTTAAGGCTCAGCTCATATCCATGGGCCATTTCTTAGTTCTCATTGGCTTCTCACCTTTTTGGATTCTCCCTAGATGTCAGTGCTCTCTTGATCCTTAAATATTCACTTTCATTCTTATCTGTTTACATACTATATTGCCTTAGTAGTATGTAAGCTCCCTCCCTCCCTCCCTCCCTCCCTCCCTTCCTTCCTTCCTTCCTTCCTTCCTTCCTTCCTTCCTTCCTTCCCTCCTTCCTTCCTTCCTTCATTCCCTCCTTCCCTCCTTCCTTCCCATCCCTAATTCACTTAGACACTTAGTAAATGTTCTTGTATTGGATTAGACTGGCAAGACACTGACTAATTTGCTTTTCCTTAAAAAGTCCCAATACAGAAGATACTTCATTTGCATGTTAATATCTAACCCATAGCCTCCTGTTTGGAGACTGTTCCTAGTTTTCAATCACTTTAAAAAAAATTCAATCACTTTTTAAAGTGGCATATTTGGTCATATGGATGAGAGATGAAGTTGCCTCTGTAATCTGGTAGATATAATGCAATAATGTATTGAGAATTCAGTACATGTTGGCAGATTATTAGCAATGTGAGAGCTATTACATTAATTCCAAATGCAAAATGGGTTGATGGATCAAGTCTTATTAATCACAGACTCTATAAGGATCCACATAGTTTTGTTTTGAGAGGCAACTTGGTAGGATCATGGAATCATAGATTTAGAGATAGAAGGGATTCTAGAGGTCATCTTAAACAAGTCTCTCATTTTACTAAGAAACTGAGACCTAGACATTTCCATCTGTCCAATATCATAGAAGTAGTGAGTGTCAAAGGCAGGATTTGTCAGTTTTCTGACTAGTACTCTTTCCACAACACCAGGATACTTAAAAGTTCTGTGATTAAAAAAACACTTTTTCCCCCTTCTAAACCCTTACCTTCCGTCTTGGAGTCAATACTGTGTATTGGCTCCAAGGCAGAAGAGTGGTAACAGTAGGCAACGGGGGTCAAGTGACTTGCCCAGGGTCACACAGCTGGGAAGTGTCTGAAGCCAGATTTGAACCTAGGACCTCTCATCTCTAGACCTAGCTCTCAATCCGCTGAGCTACCCAGCTGCCCCCTAAAACACACTTTTTAGGGAACTAATCATTTTGTAATGTGAGGAAGATTGGACTTGATAATGGACTTATATGACCTCTTAGGTCTCTTCTTTTTCTAAATCTCATGATCCCAAGTGTTGGCTCATTTTGCAGTGGGATTGAACCTGATCATCAAATTTAGTAGCCAATAGAGATAAATATGGCTATTGATTATGGGTTCATTTAAAAAATAACATATCTCCTGGGTAATTTGATAGATTAAAGAACATGCCACTTACCCCTAACTCCCATTCTCCTATTTGTCTTAGTATGAAATGTGATTTTAATTTGGGTTAGGAGTTTATAAATTTATGAAACCTTATAAATTGAGGAGAAGGTTTTACCACAAAACAATGCCTGATATTTTTTTCCCGATTGAATGCCATTTTCAGTATGGTTGCCTAGTATTTCTTCTACTGTGGAGTTCTAGGACACTGGATTGAATTTCTGAGGGGATGTATGGAATTTCCTTTTTGAGAGGCCTTTTTTAAAATAAGACATAATCTCCTGCTTTAGGATGGTTTAGATATATCTCTGCAGTGAGGAAAGAACAACCTGGGCAGGAAGTTGGCCCTCATTTTCCCTAGTAGCCAGACTAGATTGGTAAACAACCAAGCAGTAGAAAGATGAAATATGCACGTTAATGTTAATTTATCTGCACATTATTCTGTGAGATAGTTTTTTTCTATGTGCCATATCCCTATAAAAGCAGTAGTACAATGTGTCATTGTTTATCCAAGTTGATGGCAGTGGGTTAGCATGGGAATTCTCTGTGAGGGGTTGTTTTTCTGTTGCAGAATTGACTTCATTATGTATAAAGGTTGTGAGAACTTCTGCATTTAGGAGAATTTGAGGAAACTATGGAAGTTTGAATTAGATGATTCATTAATGCCCCTATCATCCCTGTTAGTTTATTTAAAACACAAAGCCCCAAACAAACAGACAGAAAAGAGCCACCAGGAGCTATGACTGAGGTGTTAGTATATTTGCCTTCTAAAAATCAAATCTTTCTTTATTATGCTGCCTGAGGCATAGAAGGGGAAAAGGGTCCAGGGTTTTCCTTTAACTCTATTTTGGATTTGGAACTTACACAAACATTGTATTGTTTTGGTAATGTTTTCTTGCTTGCTGGTTAGACATAGTGCAGAGGAAAGATGAAAAGAAGCCTGTGAATACAAGTGGGAAGATGGGAGACCATCAAGTCAGGTGGTGGAATATTCTGGAAGCTGCTTGCAGGCACAGATGGTCTCTGTAAACTGTTGTGGCAGAGAAGCTCTGCCAGACATCCTGAGGAGTTTATTACTAAAGTGTGGGATCAGTAAACTTTTAAAAACATACTGTGCATGTAGAGTCATTTAAAATAGTGTAAATTAAAACCCTTTTTGTTTCTAAGCTTCCCAATCCTCCCCTTCTGTCTTATAAGTACTTTACAGGAAGACCTCAGTTTTAGTGCTGTGCAATTTTCTCTTCTGGTGTTCTTCCCAGCAGGAGAAGTCAGGATTCTGAGGGTGCTGTGGCTTTTGTTTTACAGATCTTATTTTCTTGGGGACTCATCTTGCTCACTCTCTCTTCTTCCTTTTCTTTTCTGACCTTTTCTTCTCCTTTCATCTCTCTCCTTCCCTAGCCTGCTTTGTCTCTCAGCCTCTGTCTCTGTTATGAATGGAGACATGTAAAGAACTTGAAATATCACCTAGTTCCACCCTCCCATTTACCAGCTCCATCAAGAAGAGATGATTAGAAATCTAAAATTGATGGGAACTTTGGTCTTTTTTTAAGACTGGAGGAAATTGTTAGAGATTGTGTGTGGTCTATGGCAAAAGGCACAATTTCTCTGCCAGCTGCTAACAGCAATACTAGCTGCAACATTTAATTTTGTATGGGTTGAAAACAGACATAAAACAAGATTGGGGAATGATTACATCTTTAAAAAACAGCCAAGTGCAGTAAACCCAGACTAGGTAGAAGTATTGTTGCCTGTTGTTTTTAAATATGACTTTATAAGCACTGGTTTCATATCTACAAGGCTGTACTCCATGCAAAAGTAACCCTGGGGAATCTTTCATTTTTCCAGGGCACTCAGATGACATGGAGATGATGGAATTGTTTTTTCCCAATTTTTGCAAAAGCTTGCAATCATCTCTGCACCTTGAGGTCTTTGGGTCTTCTTTAAAGCTATAAGGCATGGCAGACACATAAAGTTACACTGCAATAATGATAGACTGGGATGCTGGCGAAAAAAAAAACAACAAAACTTGACATGTTAAGGTGATATTAAGCCATCTTGGCTCTTATTTGCCCAATTGACACTGAGTGGCAGATTAGGTCCCTAAAAAGTAGTGGCTGTTATTACTACCAGAGCTCTAGGTGATAATCTTGTAGATGGTAATCCATGTAAATATTAGCTCCCACTGGGGCTTCCACCTTAACAAACAGCCAGTAGCCTCATTTAGTTCTTTAGCAAAGGTGTGAAGGACATAGCAAGAACAGTAGTTACAAAGAATTCCTTCCAGTACCAGGAATACACTCTCCCACAAATAACCCATAGTCCAAGAGGTGAAAAACAAGAATGATTTTAAAGTGTAAAGGGCATTGAGGCATTTGTGTAAGAAATATGTGATCAAGGCAAGTCACAGTTCAGTTCAATGTAGAATTGTGGCTCTGATGCTCAGTTGGGCTATCTCTCCATGGATATACAATGCTAAACATCTCTAGGACCAGCAATTCAGCAGATCATACTCTGGATGACTCCTAATCAGAGTTTGCTGCTGCTGAAAGTGCTGAAGGAACTACAGATGTTTAGCCTAGAGACACAAAGAGATAGGCGGCGACATCTTAGCTGTCTTCAAGTATTTCAAGGGATGACATCTGGAGGAGGGGGTAAGCTTGTTCTCTTTGACCTATTTGGGGGAAATTAGAAGTAATGAGTAGAAGCTGTAGGGAGCAGATTTAAATTTTATGTAGGAGAAAAAAATCTTCCTAATAGAGTTATTAAAAAGTGAAATAGGTTGTCTTAGGAGATGATGAAATCTTTATCACTAGAGTTTTTCGAGGGGAGGCTAGTCAATTACTTGTTAGTGATATTGTAGAGGGAATTCTTATTCAGGAACATCATGGATTAGATGGTCTCTGATGTCCCTCCTGGTCGTGCAGTGGATAGAGAATTGGGATTAGAGTAAGGAAGACTCATCTTCCTGAATTAAAATCTGGCCTCAGATACTTCTTAATTGTGTCACCCTGGGCAAGCCACTCCACTCTACTTGCCTCAGTTTCTTCATCTAGAAAATCATCTAGAGAAGGCAAACTATTCTAGTATATTTCCAGTATCAAGAAAACTCTGGGTGGGGTCACAAAGATTGAGATATAACTGAAGTGGCAGAACAAAAACATTAAATGTCCCATCCCTTAAATTCTGTGATTTTGTCGGTAGTAGTTAGCATTTCTAGAAGAACTGGGTTGCTTGGAATAAAATAAATTTATACAGAGACCTTCTTCAAGCTGACCTTGGTCTTTGGATTTGAGTAAATGTGTTAATGTTGACAGTATCTAGGTTGGCACCTTTATTAAAGGAGCCAAATGATTTCCTACCCTACTTCCAATGTGAAATTGTGAGAATTCAAAACACCTTAGTATTTCTTTAAAACAACGATACTTTTAAAAACATGGGATGACCAAAATAACTCAAAACCATGTTTATATACCCTCTAAGACATTTTCATTCCCTTTAGGTGAGTCTGATGTAAATATGGTCCTTCGTAAGGAAAAAAAAATGTAACTAGTTTATTTTTTCTTATGTTTTAATGCCAGAGGATTTTATTTTCCCTCTTAACAAATCCTTTAGCTTTTTAATTTTAATCTTTTATTTTTTCTAATTGCATGTAAAAACAATTTTTAACCTTCTCTCTTTTTTTTTTAAACCCTTGTACTTCGGTGTATTGCCTCATAGGTGGAAGATTGGTAAGGGTGGGCAATGGGGGTCAAGTGACTTGCCCAGGGTCACACAGCTGGGAAGTGGCTGAGGCCCGGTTTGAACCTAGGACCTCCTGTCTCTAGGCCTGACTCTCAATCCACTGAGCTACCCAGCTGCCCCCCCCCTTTTTTAAAAAAAAATTTTTTTTTTAAAACCCTTACCTTCCGTCTTGGAGTCAATACTGTGTATTGGCTCCAAGGCAGAAGAGTGGTAAGGGTAGGCAATGGGGGTCAAGTGACTTGCCCAGGGTCACACAGCTAGGAAGTGTCTGAGGCCGGATTTGAACCTAGGACCTCCCATCTCTAGGCCTAGCTCTCAATCCACTGAGCTACCCAGCTGCCCCCTAACCTTCTCTTTTTAAAAATTTTGCATTTCAAATTCTTTCTCTCCTCTCCACCATTAAGAAGACAAGAAATTTGATATGGGTTTTACATGTTTAGTTCTATAAAACATGTTTTTGTATTAGTCATGAAACAATTAGTTTCAATGAGTATTTTTCTTTCACAAAGTTTCAAATTCTGGATGTATACCTGAATATAAAACTTTCAGTGGCACCCATTTTGGGCTAGAAATAATATACTTGCCAGCAAAAGAACAAATTGGTTTTTAACATATATTTTGAATTATAGTTAATTTTTTTGAATTTTGAGTTTTGAAATTGTGAATGATGACATTTAGTTTTTCTGTATTGGGTAAGACCAGTCTCAGACAACAGCATCTAGAGCAAGCATTGAAAGATATTTTTATGATATTTTAGGCAAAATGTTGTTTAGATTTATGAGAACAACTTAGACCTTTTACTCATTTGACAAACATATATTGAATATTGGTTGTAATTATAGCACTGCTTAGAAATACGATTTCAATGATTTCACTTTAATGAATGAAAGAATCAAGCATTTATTATGGTCTTGATATATGCAAAGCATTGTACTAAGTTCTGGAGTTAGAAATAGAAAGAAAAGACAATCCCTGCTCTCAAGGAGCTTACATTTTAATGGGGGAGACAACATATATAGAAAAATTTCATCTGCAGGTTAAATGGAATTGCCCATGATCTTTAGGGTATGGTGGCAAAGGAGATGGTAATGCTTCTTTTTTAATGGAATTTCTACTGTTAAAATGATACCAGTTTCTGACATCAAGTCATTTGCTAATATGAAAGTCTCTGGTGGCAAGAACTTTCGTTTGGACATCTTCATTCACTGAAGCTATAGCCACACACACTCCCAGAAATAGTTGCCAGGCTTTGTCTCCACGGGAATTGCTTCTCAGAATAACTCAGCCCAATGTCCTGAGGCAGGTATAGTGAATAAGAACACTTTGCCTGGAGTTGGGAAGATCTGAGTTCAAATATGGCCTCAGACATTTATTAGCTATATGACTTTGGAAAGTCACTTCATCTTCCTCTGTCTCAATTTCCTCTATGGTAAAATGGGGATACCAGTAGCATCTACCTCCCAAGGTTGGCTGTGAGGATTGAATGAGATCATAATTGTGGAGGGCTTACTTAGCACAGTGCCTGGCACATAGGAAGTTCTCAATAAATGTTTATTCCCTCTCTTTCCTCTCTCTCTATTATTGCACCACTTAGGATAATAGCTGAGGACCCCGAGATGGCAGCATTACTACTCTCAAGACCTTAGAGGTTCAGTGTCCTAAGTTATATCCACAAGGATGTAAGCGATATTTCAGTTAGTATCTCCAATGTTTGCAAATACCATTGAGCCCCAGAGTTCTATACATCAAATGCAGGGAGCTGGAAGGTACCCTCTTGTCTATGCCCCCTTCATTTTACAGCTGAGGAAACTGAGGTCCCAAGAGGTTAAATAATGTGCTTAGTGTCACATAGTAAAGTGTCAAAGAAGTCAGAGCTGGAAGAGTTCCCATTTAGTACGATGTCCTTTATTTTACAAATGAGCCCTAGGAAGTTTTTAGTAAATTACCCAAGATGACCCTCCAGGTAAATAGAAGAACTAGTTTTCAAACCCTGGTCCTCTTTCCCCAGATCGGTGGCTTTTTCTATGATCTATGCTGCTTTCTAAAAAAACATCACATTTAAAATTCAGGATAAAGCATTCTCTAGAAATGGATGGTAAACCATGTGACATTTTGAAGCCACCACGTGATAGTCTCTGCCCTGCCTCATATCCAGTCCCCATCAATAATTCCTATTATGTGTCACCTGAAAGTTGTTGACAGGCTTCTAGTCAGAATAAACCCTTGGGGCCTGGAGAAAAAGTAGCCGTGTTGGAATGGAACTGGAGAAGCCACAGGAAAAGTGGCTGCCAAGAGAAACTGTGAGGTTGTAGCCAGGGCAGCTGTCAAGAAAAATATGCTGTAAGAAATCACTGAGAAAAAAGGGCCCCCTGAAGAAGGAGTGTTAGAAAGAGAGTTGCTTTGAGGATGTGATAAAAACAGACGATCCTTAAATCAAGATGTGAAATTTCTGGACGTTGGAAGCCATGGGAAACTCCACCTCTGATGTGTGTGGGGAGGAGGGAACAAGAGAAAAGTACAGAATCAGACAGCAGCTGGAAAGGAAATTTTTTGGGAAAAAAGGTGGCATTACTTTGTTTTTTCCCAGTGCCTTTTATAGATTTAAAGTTATTTTGTTAAGTTTGAAATGTAAAACTGTATTACTTGATTTTTTCCCCCCATTACATTATCATGTTTGGTTGCAACTTCTTCAGGTAGTAATTCTAAAGGTTCTGACTGAATATGTTTTGAAATGTTTTAAGTTTGTTCCAAATGGGACTTCCAGCTGCTCACCTATGATCTATTCTGTTTTCTTGTTCTCAATTTTATGAAAAGTAGATCTTTCCCCAAAGTCAAAGGGATCATAGCTCTAGAGGTAGAAGAGACCTCTGAAATGATCTTGACTAGGGAGGGATTTTTGACCTTGGTGTCATGGACTCTTGTCAGTCCAGTGAAGCTCATGGATCTTTCTCAGAATAATGTTTTTAAATGTATTAAGTAAATATGATTACAAAGAAACCAAATATATTGAAATACAATTATTAAAATATCCTTTAAAAATTTATTGACCTGGGTAAAGAACTTTGAAATTGGACCAATTCCTATATTTTACAGTGAGGAAAGTAAGGTCTATGGAGTCAGTTATATGATTTGCCCAAGGTCATTTGTCTCTGTCTCTGGAATTAGTACTTTATCCATTGTATTAACCACCCATCCCATTCTAGTGCTTTGTGGTATGGAAGTAACACTGTATTTTTGATGACTGTGCTAGGAGTCTGGAAGATATTTCTAACTGTAAATCCACAAAACTTCTGAAATTCTGACAGGTTCTATCATGATGGAAACGTTTGAGTTTTATTGGGAGGCTTATCACCAGAAAGTTGGCCTGGTACATAATTTGTTCTTAATAAACAATTGTTGACTGACTCAATTGCCAGCTGATCATTGTTTTTTGGGTATACCAATCAATGAAATGAAGAAGATTACAACATGACTTTTAGACCTGTGGGGGGCCCTTCCAGTTTTGCCAGTGAAGGTGATGGTGGTAGTGGTGGTGATGGTGATAGAGTCTTGGAAAAGGCAGAGTTCGAAGAATTAGATTTTCTTTTTTCCTTTCTTTTTTAAAAATATATTTCTATTATTAATTACATATAACAACAATTTTAAACATATTTCCTGAAATTATAAGATCTAAATCATCTTCCTCACTGCCTTCCTGTACCATCCCCATTCTCTGAGATTTAAAGCTATTTGGCCTGTGTAATACATGTATTATGCAAAGCTTACTTCCATATTGGTCATTGTTGTAAGAGAATACCAAAACCCCCAAACAAAAGCACAAATAAACTAAAGTGAAAAAGAGTATATTTTGATCTGCATTATGACTCCAACAATTCTTTCTCTAGAGGCAGATAGTGCTCTTTGTTATAAGCCTTTCAGAATTGTCCTGTATCATTGTATTGCTAAGAGTACCTACATCTTTTAAGTCTTCCCAGCTTTTTTCTTAATCATCTTGTTCATCATTTCTTTTTTTTTTTTTAAACCCTTACCTTCCCTCTTGGAGTCAGTACTGTGTATTGGCTCCAAGGCAGAAGAGTGGTAAGGGTAGGCAATGAGGGTCAAGTGACTTGCCCAGGGTCACACAGCTGGGAAGTGTCTGAGGTCAGATTTGAACCTAGGACCTCCCGTCTCTAGGCCTGACTCTCAATCCACTGAGCTACCCAGCTGCCCACCTTGTTCATTATTTCTGACAGCACCACCATATACCACAATTTATTCAGCTATTCACCAATTGATGGACATCTAAATTTCTAATTCTTTGCCACCCCAAAAAAGAGCTGCTATAAACATTTTTGTACAAATAGGTCATCCCCCAACTTTTTAAAATCTCTTTGGAAGACATTTAGTAGTGAAATTATAGTATCACAGTTATATAGCCCTTTTGGCATAGTTCCAATTTTCCCTCCCTAACAGTTAGATCAGTTTTCAACTCTACCAACAATGCATTTGCATCCCAATTTTGCCACATTGCCTCCAACATTTATCATTTTTCTTTATTTTCCTATTGACCAATCTGATAGGTATGAGGTGGTATCTCAGAGTTGTTTTAATTTGCATTTCTCTAATCAATAGAGACTTAGAACATTTTTTCATATGATTATTGATAGCTTTGATTTATCTGAAAACTATTTGTTCATATCCTTTGACCATTTGTCAATTGGGGAATGACTTATAAAGAATCAGATTATCTATGTCATTTTTGAATAATCATGGTGAGTACTTAGAACAGGGAATCTTTGTCCAATGAGGACTAAGTTGACCTACCATTGGAGAAGTTGTAATGAGTACATCATTATTAACATTTTCACTATAATCTGATCCAGAAGAAAGCCTCTAACACACTGGATGGATCCTATGTAGAGGATAAAGGGAGAGTCAAAGGCAAGAATTGGGTGGGATTAGAAGGTGATAGGCAGTTAGGTGACAGTGGATTGAGTACTGAACTAGGAATGATGAAGACTCCTCTTCCTGAGTTCAAATATGGTCTTAGACACTTATTAGTTGTGTAACTCTGGGCAAGTCACTTATCCCTATTGGTCTCATTTTCCTCCTATGGAAAATCAGCTAGAGAAGGAAATGGCAAACCACTCTAGTATCTTTGCCTAGGAAACCCCATTTGGGGCCATGAAGAAGTCAGATAGGACTGAAACAGCTTAGCAATAACAAGAAGGTGATAGAGAGACTTCATACCCCCACCAATGAATGAACTATTAAAGTGAGAGAAGTGGGCAAATTCTTTTGAAATTAACATTATGTTACGTAAAACAAAGAAAACTACAATCTTTTCTTGACATTTGTGTATCCTTCATTGTGTCAAACAGATACAAAAAAATCTTTTTTTTTCATAAATGGAACAGAAATTTTAATAAAGGGCTTTCTCCAAACTACTGATATGACTTTTGTCATGTAGGACTTTGTTATAGTCTGGGATATATCACTTCAAAAAATACACAAGTTTTCATTGATATAGTTTATTTTAATATCACCTATATTTTCCAATCCCTCTCTCTCTCCTAGAGAGCTGTCCTCTAAAACAAACAATAAAAAAGAGGGAGGAAGAAACTGATTACCAAAGTTCATCAACTCACTGAAAAAGTCAGTTATTGTCTGAAATGTTAAACAGCCCTTGTACTTCACCTCTGCAAAGAATGGTGGAGGGAGTGCTTTCTCAAATGACTATTCTGGGGCACATCTTGGTTGTTTTAATTTCCAACATTCAGTTTAGATAGTTTTGCTGTTCTTTCCAAATACATAGTTGTAGTCATTATGTATATATTTTTCTCATTTCTGCCTAACTTCACTTTGCCTTAATTCATATAAATCTTTCCACATTTCTCTGTATTCTTCACAATTTTTAAATTAAAAATGTTAAATTAATATTTTAAATTAATATTCATTACATTCATATATCATAACTTGTTCAGCCATTTCTCAATCATTGGTTAGCTACTATATTTCTAGCTCTTTAAAACCACAAAAAATAGTTTCTATATGGTTTTGGCTAGCTGTAGGATTATACTCTTGAGGTCTATGTGCTGCAGTGGGGAGGAGCTATCATCTTTGATACTACTTTTCTCAATAATCTTTTGCTTTGCCTGGATTGAGACACTCTTCTCTTTTACATTAACATTTTTCTTTTTAGTTTATGTCAGAGTAGGGTACATTTTCTTCACACACTACAGAAGAAGGGTGGCAGAAAGTGAAGTAAGGGAGAAATCAGAGGTGTCAGAAGTTATGCCGATGGTGGTCTCCCACCATGTCAGAAAGATGTGCTTGTCAAAATCCCAGGCAAAACATCTAAAGGGGTTTTGTGCTGTGTGATATTTGGAAATAACTTTTTACATCCCTGAGCATACTGCTTGGATTAAAATCTGATCAAATGCTGCAACAGTGTCACTATACCTTACATGTTCTATCTTTGAATGAATCAGCATGAGATAGTTGACAGCAAAATGCTTCTGGCTTCTTAATAAAGTCCTTTACATTATTTCCCCACCTCTAAACTAGTTATATAGGAATGTACATGGGTTCCCCTAATTGCTTCTCTCTTGGCTACTTGCTAAAGGACATTTGACAAATTATGTGGTCCGATTGAGATGCAACAATTGCTGTAGTTTTAAGCAATCTCTTCCAATAGCAGTACTTTTAGAAATTATTTTGTGGGTGGAAAGATAGGGTAGCAATACATGAGTATCTTATCGTAAACATTTTATTAAAACTTCTAAAAATCATAATACCCAAACATAATGAAAACAAAGCAAGACAAACAAAACAAAACTCTTCCCTTTTAAATTCTATTTATTCCCATCACCTTCTTTTTCCTCTTTCCCTATTCCCTCCTCTCCTTTCTCTTTTCTGTCTTTTCCTTCTTTTATTCCTTTTCTATTTCCCCTTTCTTCTTTCCTTTCCTTATTTATCTTTTCTCTCTTTTTCCCTTTTGTTCCCTCTTTTCTCTTTTTTCTTCCCTTCGTCTCTCCCTCTTCCTTTTCTCTTCTTTCTCTTTTTCCATTATCTATACTCTTTCTCTTCTCTCTCCCCTTTCTCCCTCTCTTTTCTCTTCATTCTTTTTTCCTTTCCATATTCTCTTCTCTCTTTCTCCCAGTTTGCTGCTCTCTTCTTCCTTTCTACTCATTCTCTTTCCTTTCTCACTCTTCTTTCTCCTCACCTCTCCTTGCTCTCCTTTCTTTTCTTCCATCTCTCCTTTTTCTAACTCCCTCCTTCTCTCTTCCTGACCTCTCTAACCTCTCCTGCCCTTTAGATATTTTTTCTCCCCTTTTTGGACCATTACAGGAACCAGAGGGAGAAAAGGGTACACTGAGCCTTGATCCTAGTGAACAAAGAAAGGTAGCTAGAGCAACACACAAACAAGAATACAAAACCTAAATTCAGAAGGAAATGCTGACATATTATGTAATTAGCTCTCTAGGCCTGGGAGAACATCTATTCTAATACATTTTGTTTTACAAGTAATGGAACTTGAGGCCCAGATTAATGAAGTGGCATGGCCAAAGGTGCACATGTAGTTGTGGCTGAGCTCAGGTTTGAACCTCCACATTCCCAAGCCATTTCTCCCCAAGTACTACTTCCTTCTGGATGTCTTTCCTAATACTCTCAAGCTGCTAGTGCCATCTCGTCCAAGGTTACTTTTAGTTTACTCTTTCTATTCATACACACACATAAATATATACATATATGTTATATGTATGTATATGCATGCTGTCTCCTCCATTGGAATGTAAAATCCTTGAGGGTAGAAACTTTTTTGACCCTCCCCCCATATCCTCAGCATTTAGAACAGTGAACATAGAAAGTATTTAACAAAATTTGTTGCTTAATTGATTTGTATGTAGTACACAAGAATAAAATTAATATCTAATAACTTAAAGTATTATATTTTATAAGATTTATTAATAATCACTTGAAGTAGAGGAAATAGAAAGAACCTGAGTAAAGAGAAGTTTTCTGGACCGCCAGATTGGGGAGAAGAGAGAAGAAGGGGCAGGGTTACAGAAACTTTATCTCCAAAACGTAAGAAGGCAACATGAGGATGAAAGTGGGATTTTGGGAAATGGAGTCCTGGGGTACAAAATTTTAATTACACAGTGGACTACTCACAAGCACTGTGACTATATTAGGTCAGGGAATGACTGGTTCTTAATGTGGAGTCATTTCATATCAACTATCTGCATGCAGTAGACTCAGAGGAAAGGTTTAAATTAGCCCAAAAAGAAAGGATAAAGATGAGAACACTTCAGTTTGTGAGGTGTAAAAGTGAAAATTGGGAGATTCCATCTTTAAGTGTATATATATATATATATATATNGACCTTATTAATTGTCATGAGTTTTAATTATTATTTAATTATTATCTTTGTCAGTTACTCCATACTTATGTATTTACACAATATAATTTACATATATACATGATATATTTTTAATCTCAGTCTCCATTTATATCTGCACCCTTACTTATACCTATACCCTACCTATGCCTATACCTATACCCATACCTATACCTATAGCTATATCTACATCTATACATCTATCTACATATTATATAGATGAATGTTTCCATTATGATATATAGTATACATGTAAGCATGTGCATATGCACGTATATATGTACATACATGCATATGTATTTGTGTGTATATGCATATGTATGTATATATATATATATATTTATTATTAGCTCCCTTCCCCAATACATAAGCTCTTTGAGAATAGAGATTATTTTATTCTTTTTATGTGTACCCTGCCCTATCTGGCTTAGCTCATAGTAATATTTAGCTTTATTATCCTCATTTGTAATGTGAAGGTTTTAGACTTTATGATATCTAAAGTTCTTTCAGCTCCAAATCTTAATTGATTCTTTAGTTTTCTTGAAATGTGCAGGATAGTGTGACCCTGGACAAGTCACTTAACCCCAATTGTCTTGCTGTTGTGTTGTTGCTCCCCTATCTTAGAATTGATACTAAGACAGAAAGTAAGGGTTTAAAAAAAAAAAAGAAAATGAGTGGGCTAATACTGTGTGTCCAGCTTGGTTGAAGCTTCAGTTTATTCTCCTTGTTTGTCCAATTGATTGATTAGCACAGAGCTTGTAACATTGTAGGCACTTAATAAATAGTAAATATTTGTTGACTTAATTCAACTTTAGATCAGATTTTAATGAGTCAGGAGACATGAGGAAAAAGTATGACTTTTCTCTAATGCTGGATATTTTTACTTCCCTCATTACATAACTTAATAATCTCTCCCTTAAAATATCCTTTGTTATTTCTAGCTTTTTGCCCAGATCCTTATGATTTTTTTTTAGACATTTCTTTAAGGCAAGTTCTTCATCTTTTTCTTCAATGAAAGTGAGGGAGATTTTATTACCTATTAGATCATTTCCAAATGTGCTACTTAAGTTGTGTGTACCTCCCACTTTGTGAGAACCTGCTATGTATGTATATATGTATATTCATGTGACAGGACATATGTGTGTGGAGACATAGATCTCTTCTCACCTTTTTGGAAGAAAAGAGGCAGAAAAACTGAAAAAGCAAGGTGGCCTGTTTAAGAAGGACCACACTTGGGTTTTTATATGTGTATGTATATGTAGTGTTGACATAATACATATGCCCAAACAAAGATAGATTATACTGAGTATGCCTCCATTCAAGTCCTATTCCCCATGGTGAGGAGGTGACTCTGAGTTCTTGACGGATATGCATACGAAACAGAGGCTCTGGGCAAATCTGCCAAGATGAAAAGGCTTTGTATGTAGGTCTGATGATAAACTGTCTGTCTGCCATCTGAGGCATGGTCTAGGGTAAGTGTGGAGAGGCTTAGAGACTTTCTGGTCGACTGTTAGGTGATTCATTTTATGACTCCATCCATTTAGTTGGGATCTTTGCTGGTCTTTACATAGATGAAATCAGAGATCTTTAAAGCACTTAATGTTCCATAAGTATTAATCATGATAATTTTGGACTGGACTTGTGATTGTTTAGTGAAAGGACCTCCCAGAGTGAGGAACTTCCTCTCTCAGTGTGGATTGACATCTGCTCTGCTGCTATCATCTTAGACATGAATCTAGAACTTTCTGATTCTGAAACCAGCTCTTTATGCATTATTTTTTTCACTGACTTTCATCATCATCATTGACATTTAAATGGTGCTTTAGCTTTATATGTGTTATCTCATTTGTTCCTCATAACAACTATTAGAAAATTTTATCTTCATTTTATGGATAAGAAATCTGAACTTCAGAGTGATTTTGGAACTTGTAAAGGTCACACAGCTAGTGAGTGTTTGAGGCAAGAGTAGAACCTGCAGCTTCCTGACTCCAAGTCCCTTGTTCTGTCCACCATTAAGACTGTATTATCTATATTTAGAACCTGCTGTGGGTTAAGGTACTGGGATTAATACTAGAAATAGAAAGGCAGAAGGGAGGGAAACATGTGTACATTATATTTCTAGTGGAAAGAGCACTAGACTAGGAGTCGGAGGTCCAGGTTTCGAATCAAACATGCCCAAATCTCCTTGAGGCCAAGGGAGAAGCAAGGATTACAGAGATAGTAGGAGCTAGTTGGATGAAGAGAGAAGGAGGAAGAGGGAGAAGAGGTAGCTCTTTAAGTTTATAGAGTTGAAGTGGTAAGGACCTCTGGCAATAAATGTTTTGTGAACTTATAAAAGTTTTTTATGGGTTGTTGCAAATATATCAGCTGGAGATTTAGAAACTTTCTTAAACTTTACTGTTAAATTCTTTATATTCTTTTGAATTATAATGATACATCAATATTTCATTTAAAATGCTTTATTGTTGTTTTTCCCTGTGACTTTCCTTCCCAATATTTCCTCCTCTCCTCAGCAATCAATTTCCCTCTTACACCAAAGAAAAATAATTAGATAAAACAAATCATTATATCAAATGTGTCTATCAATCTGGCTTCAGACGTTTCCTAGCAGTATGAACCTGAGAAAGTCACTTAACACCAATTGTCTAGCCCTTACCACTCTTCTGGCTTGATTCTAAGACAGAAGGTAAGGATTAAAAAAATGTATCTGCCACTGTATGCAACATTCTGCATTCATAGTCTACCACTTCTTTATCAAAAGTAGTGAAATGAGTTTCATTATCAGTCCACTGGTATTAAGATTCAACATTGCATTAGGTTTTTTCTTCTTCTCCTTCCTTCTCCTTCTCCTCCTCCTTCTCCTTCTCCTCCTCCTCCTCCCCCTTTTCTCTTTTCCTCTCCCCCTCCCTCTCCCTCTCCCTCTCCCCCTCTTCCTTTTCCTCCTCCTCCTCTTTCTCTTCCTCTTCCTCATTCTTTTCCTTCTCCTCCTTCTCCTTCTCCTCCTCATTCTTCTTCTCCTCATTCTTCTCCTCCTTCTCCTTCTCCTTCTCCTTCCTTCTCCTCCTCTTTCTCCTTCGTTCTTCTTCCTCCTCCTTCTCCTCCTCCTCCTTCTCTCTCTCCTCCTCCTCCTCTTCCTCTTTTTCCCCTCTTCCTCCTGGACACCATGACATAATCTTTAACTTAGTCAGCATGCTTTTATATTTCATTGTCTAGATTTCTTAGAGTAGCATGCTCATGTCAGATCATCACTATATCCCCTGATGTTGGCATTGATTGCTCCCTTGGTTGGGAGCAACTATCCATCCATTTATCTACCACCCCTACTTTATAAAAAGTCTAGAATGCTGATTTCCAAACCTTTTTGACCCAGCATCTCACCAATAATTTTTTTTAGCATTTCTTCAAGATGTGCATATTTACTTGTTGATAAATAATGTCTGTATTTTACTAGAGATACCAAAATCCTTAGAACTAACCAGTGGTTCAATATCAGCAATGGATCTGATTCTCATAGTGGAAATAGCATTGAAGAAGATGAACTACCTTATGATTTTCTGTTGCCTACTAAGTATCATGGTGTCTTTTTTTCCTCATTTGCTGCTGAAACTTCTTTTATGTATTATCTACCCCATTAGAATGTGAATTCCTTCAGAGCTGAAAGGGTTTCCAATTTTCTATATGAATCTATAGTGCTTAATATATTATTTTGCACAGAATAAGTGCTTCATAAATCTTTTCATTTGTTTATTCCAAAATGTATATGATTAATAGCCATAAAACCATAAACTAAAGTTGAAACAATATTTGATCCTGGAGTCAATAGGGAGCCATTGGGTTTTACTGAGGAGAGTGACAGGTTAGACACTGACTTTAGTAAAAAAAAAACAATTTGGCAGCTCTGTAGAGTAGGATTTGGAGAGGGGAAAACTTAGAAGCAGGAAGAGCAATTAGGAAGCTATTGTAATAGTATATGTGAGGTGAGAAGTGATGAGAACTATTCTGGTATTTGTGTGAGAGGAGAGAAGCAGATGGAGGTGAGAAATGTGGAGGTAGAGGGAAACTAACAATACTGGTAAACTAATTTGTTATGTGGGGTGAGGGAGAATGAGAAATGGAGGATAACATTGGTATTACAAAAATAGGAGTCTACAAGTTTTGCGATGCACTTGATAAAAATAAAGATATAGTATTTGGAAGAAAGATTTTTTTAAGATAATGGAATTAGATGTGTGATATAAATTGCAACCTGTGCATCATTCTGTTTAATTGACTCTATTTAACCCAAATGAAAAGGGGAAAAGCAGGACTCCTACTCAATGGCCAGTGTCTCAGATGCAGAGGCTTGTTTTCTGAAGGGTACCTGGTGAAGCCACAAAGTGATCTAGGTGACAACTGGTAAGCATATCTGTGTGTATGTGGGTCCACCTGTGCTTGTGCATGTGTGTTTTCCTAAATGGTACCAGTGAAATTGCTGCTGTGGATGCCCAGTTAGTGGTTAGACTATCACTCCCCTGATAGACTTAGACCCAGAGCAGAAGGGAAGAGACTGGGACTTTGCAGAGTCGAGGGAGGGAACAGAGTGGGAAAAGCCTGGGAGATCAGGATAGTTGTTTTTGGGTTAGATACTTGCTTTACAATAGACTATCATGGGATAAGTCGGATGGAGCTTGTCTTCCCCCTCTCCAATTAAGTTGGTTATATGACTCTTGGGGTCATGTATTGTAGCAGCCCCCTTTGAGTCAGACCATGGCCCCTACCTTGGAGACCACTGGTCTAGACTGTGTTTTCTCATGCTGTTGATGAATATGCTCTGTGGAACAGAACCAAAAGTCTTGATAAAGTTAAGAGATTTCATTTATCTCTTCCTCTTGATCTGCCAGGCTCCATCACATTGCAAATTTAGGCTAGTCTGACAGGAGCTGTTTCTTATAAAGGCAAGTATGCTGTTCTTTCTTAGGTATTGGTAAATTTATCTTGTGATTTTTCCTCCCAGTGGTTTTCAAGTAAAACTGGCTGGTCTGTAGGGTTTTTTCCTTTTCCTTTTCTTCTTCTTCTCCTCCTTCTTCTTCTTCTTTTTAAAAGCAATTTCTCTTTCTTCTTTTTAAAATGTTAAAGATACTGGCTTCCTTTTTTTCCAATTATGTCTCTTTCCTAATCATTCAGAAATTCTCAAAAAATGGCAGCCCATAGGCCTGAATTGTGTTTGGTCAACTGTTTTTATCACTCTTGAATGTTATTTATCAGAATCTATTGACAAATATATTTTACTTACTAAAATATTTTTCACTAAATCAATCTAACTTTGTAACTTTCCTTTCCACTCTTCATGCTCCTTGTTCATTCTCTCACTTCACATTAAAAAACAACAAAAACACAGGTTTAGAAAAAATAAAATAATATTGCCCTTTCACTTAGTTTTTACCTTTCTTTTCACTACCTAATAAAGAAGAAACTTTTTCTTCATACTTAAATTTTGGAGGGTATATTTAAAGAATATATAAGTGTGTTTATTGATTTTTAATATATTATTTTGAATTTGTCTGTTTTAAAATCTAGCTGATATAAAACCCCAATTCAGCCTATAATTTGTAGTTTTTCAGCATTTTTTTCCTTAAAACTTTTTTCTTTTTTTTTCATTCTGCTTTTTTTCCCCCCAAGGTGAGGCCTGGATTCATTTCAGTAAGGTTTTAAAGGTACACATATATGAGAATTCTCAATGTGGCAACCTTCTTCAAAGATGATTCTGGCATGCGACTCCAAGTTTCCTTGGACCCCCCAAATCCTAAAAGTTTTTCAAGTTAAACAGAAAACAGGAAATTCCTTTCCTTCCTTACATAGTTAATGCTGAGGAAAAGGTGATCCTGGGCATCAGAGACTCATGATAAGAAAAGACCCCTGAGAGAAAGATTCTCCTTGGTTCCCTAGATTCAAAGATGGACACTGATACCATTGGATTGTGTCTAGGGCATCCCCTTCTCCTGCCCCACCTCATTCCATTACCTTATCCTTGATCATGTAGACTCCTGTTATTGTAAGACTATAAAAAGGTCAGAACACATCCCCTCTAGGAGACAGCATCCCATCTATGCTCTCCTCCCATCCACTTCAACATGAATTCCAAATTAATAAATTTCCCTTTTTTTTTCCTTTGTTGTTTTTTTTAAATTTAAACATTTATTAATAATCATTTTTAACATAGTTACATGATTCATGCTCCTACTTTCCCCTTTACCCCCCGCAACCCCCCCACCCATGGCCAACGCACATTTCCACTGGTTTTGTCATGTGTCCTTGATCAAGACCTATTTCCAAATTGTTGGTGGTTGTATTGGTGTGGTAGTTTCGAGTCCACATCCCCAGTCATGTCCACCCCGACCCATGCGTTCAAGCAGTTGCTTTTCTTATATGTTTCCTCTCCTGCAGTTCTTCCTCTGAATGTAGGTAGCATCTTTACCATAAATCCCTCAGAGCTGTCTTGTGTCATTGCATTGTTGCTGGTACAGAAGTCCATTACATTCAATTTTACCACAGTATATCAGTCTCTGTGTACAGTGTTCTTCTGGCTCTGCTCCTTTCTCTCTGCATCAGTTCCCAGAGGTCTCTCCAGTTCGCCTGGAACTCCTCCAGTTTATTATTCCTTTTAGCACAATAGTATTCCATCACCTGCATATACCACAGTTTGTTCAGCCATTCCCCAATTGAAGGACATTCCCTCCTTTTCCAATTTGTTGCCACCACAAAAAGCGCAGCTATAAATATTTTCGTATAAGTCTGTTTATCTATGATCTCTTTGGGGTACAAACCCAACAATGGTATGGCTGGATCAAAGGGTAGGCATTCTTTTATAGCCCTTTGAGCATGATTCCAAATTGCCAGCCAGAATGGCTAGATCAATTCACAACTCCACCTAAGCTATGGAGTCTTGTATTCTTGCAAAGGGTACCCATCCTAAACCCCAGGTGTTTACCTTAAGCCCCCCCCCCAACAATTCCACCTTCTGTGTGTCTTAGAAAGATGCCTAAAGCTTGGCAAAGTCATACAACTTGTCCAATGGTCAGTCAGAATTAGATATAGAAATTCCTTCAAAGATGGAACTCAACCTGCTTGTAATTTAGCTTTAGAGAACTGAGTGAGGCTTAACTTACAGTGTAGAAAATTTCACTCCAAAGCAGATCACAACCTGTGTTTAACTGCATAATCTTGGGTTCAGAGAATTTGAGTGACTTCTTTGTGTTCACAGTATTAATGAGCTAACAATGATTTACTGAGCTCTTACTAAATTCCAAGCATAGTATTAATTGATGGGGATACAAAGAAAAAGCAACAAATAAATAATCCCTGCCCTCAGAGAGGTGACATTCATATATAAATATGTATATATTCAATGAATATTTATTAAGTCCTTCATCAGAATCTGATTGGGACATATATTCTGGATTACATAACAAGTATCAGAGGCAGGATGTGAACTGAAGACTTTGGACTACAGATCTAGTACGCTATTCATTATGTTATAGTGACTCTTGTGTTGTGTTCACAAATTCTGTCTGACTCTGTGACCTTATTTGGGGTTTTCTTGGCAAAGATACTGATCTTTCCATTTCTGTTTTCAGCTCACTTTACGGTTGAAAAAACTGAGGTAAACAGGGTGGAATCACTTAGCAAGTGCCTGAGGTGAGATTTGAACTCAGGAAGATGAGTCTTCTTGACTTCAGTCTGACAACTCTATCCACTGAGTCACTAACTGCCCAATACAAATAGTACTTGAATCTTAAAGTAACTGAACTTTCCATATGAATACACAATGTTTCTTTCTTCAGATTTCCCAAGAATCTGATGCAGTTTTTGAATGGCGTCTTACAAATACTGAAATTTATTTAAAAAACAAGCCTCACCCCTTTAAGATGAAAGTCTGAATGCATTTGGCCAGAGAAGCATTGTTTTATGCATTGAGGAGGGCTTTTTTAGGCTGGTATAGAAACCTAATGACCCTATATAGCATATTGTTTCCATGGTACAATGTGTTTGGAGCTCTAGGACAACTGACATACAAATGAACAATTGGCTTATAATCCTTCCTGTAAATTGGTGCCTGCTTGGTGAGTTTGAAAGCAGAAGCCGGGGAGGCAGAATGTGTGGAGAAAAATAGGGAATTGGGGGTCAATAACTTATTATTCATTGTTTAATAAATGGACAGATTTTTGTAACACAGTGGAAACTGGGAAACAAAATTAATCTCTTATGGAAGTCTAGCTTTTGCTTTGTTCCTTATTAGATTTTTTTTAAACCTTAAATGAATGTTTTTTGGAGTGTTTTTGTATAACTGGCAAGATATGCTATGGAGTATATATACCAGTATGCATGAATTCTAAAAAGATGTTTCACGATCTGAAAGCAATGGTGAATTTACAAAAGGCATTCATAATGGGAATACTTTTAGAGGAATTTGAGGTAACACTCGTAGGGAGAGGGGAGCATCTCTATTTGGAGCCTGGTGTGAAGATTTTCCCTCATCTAGCCCTTCTTCTACACTTAGTTCTCCATTCTCCATTTCTATACGCTTGCTCCCTTTACTTTAAAACTTTGCTTCCCCTCATCTAAGTCCTTTCTTCACAGCAGTTGCCAGTTTCCCTGCTGGCTGGAAATTCTTTCTTCTCCTCTCAAAGTCATTTCAGTCATTGTTCTTCATGCTTCTCAGAGGAATAGGGAAAGGGCTTGGCTATGAAATATTATTTCTCTTTGAAGCAAGGAGAATGCAGAGTGTGCTAAAAAAAGAGGGAGAGAGAAAAGAATTAGCTTGATTTTAATAAGCCCTTCCCCAAAGTAAATGCTGATTTTCTTTTCTTTCTTTCCTTTTGAAAGGTGAGATGTAGGAAAAAATATCCCTCTGATTTTCATTGACTTTATTATTTGCTCTTAGATTCCAGTTTTACACTTTTCAATAATAAAACAACAATCACCAAAGGATATTGGCACTTGACTTTTCTTTTTGGACTTACCTTAAAGCAGCTTATAAAAACAAGATTTCCCTTGACTTTTGAAAACCCTTTGACGTCTTAAAACAAATGTCTCAATGAAAGTTTCTCTTGGAGGCATTTTTTTCATTCTTTGCCATTTTTCCCACTTGCAAATGCTTCCTGGGCACACTCCCCAGCATTTTTATGTTAAATAGTGTATAGGGATGGAGGTGGACACAGAGCCTGTTTCGATTTAGTTCCCTACACTCCTTGATGAAATAAAGCAGTTAAAGGGCAGGAAAAAATGAGACTTTGAGGGTTGCATTCATAGCTTGTAAAGAATGTTTGTAGCCTGGGAAGGGTGAGAATTTGGGAATGGATCATTCTCACTTTGTAAAGGCTTCATCCATTTCCTACTCTGAGGACTAGTGTAAAAGAACTGTAAGGAAATGGTGGTATTCTTTTAGGTCCTCAGTCAACTTATAAGTCCAATAGCCATTGACTGGCCAAAGGATTGGCCATACTTCTGGTGGCCTTAAAAAGTATAAGGAAGTTCTTTGAAGGAAATTATCTCTGAGAGTTGTTAATAATAAAAATTAGAATTTGTAGATTACATTAAGGCTTATAAAAGCTTTACCAATATTATCTCATTTTATCCTCATAATTGTTATGATTAAAATTCTCTGGAGGCTGAATATTAATTTATAATTATTTATTAGATAGTAAAAGTTGGAGTAAGGGAGAGACAGTAACATAATCACTTGCCTACTCCTAACTAATCTGAGTTTGCCACACACTTGTTTCCTAGCTAGCCAAAAGCCATGCCTGGAAATCTCCAGATTCCAGAGAGCCGAGAGCAGAAAAGCCCCCCAAAGACCACCTGAGGCCCCACTCTTATGAAACCATTGATGTCACTCCTTCTGAGTCTCTCTAGTTGGACAGACTTGACCTCAGTCTGGGTCAGAGGCCAGTCTTCTGGATGCCAGGAGTCACAGAGGACAAGAGACGAGACTCTTCTGTTTTGCCAGGGAACCAGGAGACCTTTGGCATCTTCTCATAGTACACATGAGTGCCCAATCAAAGGGTGGGGCTGATAATGACCAAAATGGGTTTTCAAAACTCTCCTTTTTTTTTTTTTAAAAGAAGGGTGCAATTTCTATAAATTCACATAACACTGGAAAGTCAGTATTATCATTACCTCCATCATGTGTAAGAGGAAACTGAGGTAGTCAGAGGCTAAGTCACTTGTCCAGTGTCTAAGGCAGGATTTCAACCTGGATCTTCCTGACTCCATATCTATCTACTGTACCACCTAGCTGCCTCTGGAGAGAGACTCAGTCATTGGGAATGTGACTAATCAAAGTAGGAAAGGGGAAAACCTTACCTGTCTCTGTTTCTTGAACTCTATAATTTCATTAAGTGGTTGAAGAAACTCAAAAGATCAGAATTCCCCTGAATCGTCTACACACAAACACACACAAACACACACACACACACACACACATTCACACACTCACACTCACAGGCATATACACACAGATGCATTTCCCCACATAGACCAAATTCTGCATTGTGGTTAATTTGTGTAACTATGATGTACCTAGCTTATAGTACTAATAATTTTGTTCTCTTTTCTCTAATCATTATTTATGATGTTTTTATGGAAAAAACCATTCAGAGATATAAATTTGGATGATAGGAGCACAATTCCCCTCCTCCTGGAGGTTATGATCTGGTAATAGGAGATTCTTAACATGAGGAAGATTCAGATTTTGGGGCTGGGATAAGCTAAAGGCAGAGGCCTAACCATACATGACAGTTTAGAGCTTTGATCAAAGGAAGACTATTTAAAGCGTGCAAAGATTTAACACACTCACTTCTCCAGTAGAATAGAAGCCAGTAAAGGGAATATGAACTTAAATGTCACAGAATAAATGAGAGGAGGCTCAGATTCAGGGCATATGTGGGCAAAGCAGAAACTTCACTGTTTTTCTCTGTCTCTCTCCCTCAAATAAATCCCCAATCCACTCTTCCCCAACTTCCACAGTAGTTCATTTCTGATTATTTGGCCAATCACTGAGGATCAATTATTCTGGCCCTACCTTACCTCCCACAATCTGGCCCCTGAAATCCCAAGGATTGGTTTTGATGAAGTTCCTTTTACCTCTGTGTGATTCTATTTCTCTAAATGAGTATAGTAACTAATTCTCTCTCTCAACTATATTTCTCTTATTTACTTGTATTATTTTTACATAATGAATCACAAAGTTGATTTGGAGATATAATATATTTCCTGCTACTTGCCTAAATGAGTACCACTTGGCCCAGGTGGCAGTTGTCTCAGGGACAAAATTGCAGGTTACTGAGCTAGATGGAGAACACACAAAGAGAGGATATGGAGGGCATTTCTTTCAAAGTAAGGAAAATTAGGTATTCCAAAGAGCCAGGAACTTATCTGTGCATACTTGCATATAGTAAAGAGTTGCTTTTAATGTAAGAGAATAAGGCTTTATTCTCTTAAAAGGTCAGTTTATATTATAGGGTATAATGGACAGATAACAGAGCCAATGAAGTATTAATGCTTTGCCCAGGTATTCTGAAATGGGAGAAAAGGCAATCAACTATGTCACTTATTCAGCAATTATATGTTGCTATTTTTGTGAGCCTGGCATATCAAGAATTATTTTGCATACAACCTCAAGGAATTGGCATTAAAATTTAGGGAGTTACCAGTGAAATTTCCTTTGAGAAGTCAATGATTCTTTCAAAAAATTAATTTGTTTCTTACATTAAAATACCTAGTTACTTCCCTCCCTCCCTCCCTCCCTCCCTCCCTCCCTCCCTCCCTCCCTCTTCTTT
>NC_058135.1:122587535-122610178 GCF_016433145.1 Gracilinanus agilis
TATATATATATATATATATATATATATATATCATACATTTATTTATTTATTTATTCACTTATTCATTCATTCATTCATTTATTTGTTTGTTTGTTTGTTTGTTTGTTTATTTATAGGAATAAAACCATGTCTTCCTTGTTTCTATTTATTAGCCCTTTCTGTGGAGGTGGACACACACAAGTCATTCTTCAAACAATATTTCTGTTGCTTTATATTATATTCTCTTGGTTCTGCTTGTTTCATTTGTCATAATTTCATGTAGGTCTTTCCATGTTTTTAGGAAGGTTATATATTTATTTCAGAACCAGACCAGTAAAGCAGAAGAAGCATAGGGACTGTTAGGGTCACAAGGTTGCAAACTCATCTAATATCAGTATTGGAAGGACCACAATAGCCATCTAGGCCAGTTCAAACTAGAACAAAAATTCCCTTACAACATACTGGATAAATGATCTTCTAGGCAAATTCTTTTTTTTTTTTAAACCCTTAACTTCTGTGTACTGGCTCCTTGGTGGAAGAGTGGTAAGGGTGGGCAATGGGGGTCAAGTGACTTGCCCCCCATTGCCCACAGCTGGGAAGTGTCTGAGGCCAGATTTGAACCTAGGACCTCCTGTCTCTAGGCCTGACTCTCAATCCATTGAACTATCCAGCTGCCCCTCTAGGCTTCTTTTGATCGAGGATCCCTTATCCCCAAGACTTATCATTTAACTTTGGAATTGCTTTAATGATTAGGAAACTTTTCCTTAAAGCAAACTTAAACCTCTGTCTTTTACATTTTCACACATTGTTCTTTGCTCTGCCCTCTGAGGCTCAAGAGAAATATTTGTTTCTTTGGGTTCTTAATTTGAGGTCTGTGAAATTACCTTAAAAAATCTGATAGCTATTTTTCAGTATCATTGGTTTTCTTTGTAATCATATATATTTTATTTTGTGCATTTAAAGACAATATTCCACGAAGGAAAACATAGATTAAAATCTTAAAACTCAAGAAAACATGGGTCTTTTAAATCTGGATGCTAAAATCTTAAAAGGGAAATAACTTAGATGTATCCACAAGAAGCTATAAGAAAATAACTAATTTATTTCATAGACTTGCTTAGAATAAAATAATTTGATCAGCCCTCCCCAAAATAAAATAAAATACAAAACCAGAAGTTTCCAAGGGATCCATAGCACAAAAAAGCTCTTGGGGGTTTAGCTCAAGAAGCCTTTAGTCTATTCTCTCTTCCACATGAATGCCTTTCAAATACTTGAACACTAAATTTTATTTTGTAACTGAATGCATAAAGTGTAAGGCAAATTTGATTTAATATAGAATTTAAAAGTTATGACCTTTGAATTTATAATTGTTTGTAGAATTTGAACCAATGTTTTGGGATGATTGCAAATGAATAGCTTAGCATTGAATGTTAATCAAAACTGTACCTTTCTATGCTAAATCTACCCCTTATTTAATTAAACATGTGTCTGTTATAATGATGCCACATCCAACCTTTTTGTGGTTGTTCAGTTGTGTCCAATTCTTCGCGACCCCATGGACCATAACATCCTAGGCCCTTCTATCCTCCACTGTCTCTCAGAGTCTGTCCAAATTCATACTTCTTGTTTCCATGACACTATCAATCTCCTCCACTGCTGTCCCTTTCTACCTTTGTCTTCAATCTTTCCCAACATCATGGTCTTTTCCATTGAGTTCTGTCTTATCATCATATGGTCAATGTATTAAAGCTTCAGTTTCAGTATTTGACTTTCTAGTGAGTACTCTAAATTAATTTCTTTAAGTCTTGACTGATTTGATTTCCTTGCTGAACAAGATACTCTCAGAAGTCTTTTTCAACCTCAAAAATTGAAAACATTGATTCTGTTGTGCTCAGCTTTCCAACTCTCAGACTTGTGCATTGCTACTGGAAAAACCATTGCTTTGACTATACAGACCCATCATATATTAGGCCAGAATCCAAACATTTGGAATATGAATAAAATCTTTTTTTTTTAGTACGCCAGAACGAATAAGAAACAAATAAGCCATAACTAATGAGGATCATCAGAACAAATGAAGATTCTAAATGATGGAAAGATATAGGTAAGCATTATACTAATGCTGTGCAAATTTGTGGGAAGGTAGTGTGCTCAGGTTCCTAAAGGTGTAATGTTATGTTACTTGAGTTTTTAAAAGTTCCATTGTGGTAAATGCTTTTGATTTAACCTAATTATGTCAGCTCATTTACTCTTAAATGTGACTACCTTGGCAAGAGCTCATAAGTTATACTTTTAGGAATAAGAACCCATGTCCCTGGGAGATCCAACCCACAAGTATCAAATAGATAATTGCTCAGAGGGGATGACTATATATTTACTTACTTATGTACATGTTATATCTCCATCCTTCCTCATCACTTGAAGGTAGGAACTGTTTCATTTTTGTCTTTCTATGCTTAGCCACTAGAAATATGCCTAGGACATAGTAGTCAACAAATAAGCAACGAATGAATTAATTGCTGAAACTAATAGGAAACAAATGTTTCGCCAAATTTTAAGCTAGTGTGTAGAGTTACACATGGTAGAATTTTTAAAAAAATGATTTAAAATAGATTTTTGGTGGAGTTAAAATCATAGAATGAGATTTTTGCCTTAGTTCACCCAGCACATCTCTATAACCTAGAAAATGTACCAAACTGAAATTCTCATTAGAAAAACCAAGAAAAGGTTGCAGTGAATCATGTTTCCAGTTCAGGCCAGTGTAGAGAGAGTTTTGTGGATACTGGGCATGGGACTGATCAAATGTTCAAGCAAGGTCAGTGACAGGAGCCATTCCTATACCCAGGAATAGTAAAAAGGCTAAATCAGAGCACCAGAGCAGAAAAAACCAGGATAGAAAGATCCCAGGGTATCATTGAAGTAGCAGTGGGTACAAGAATAAGTACCATCTAGAAAGTCTATCACCCATTATCCGGTTCCAAGTCACAGATCATGGTTGGAAAAGAATTGTCAGAAGCCAGAGAGGTCCTACCTGTATGCTATAAGGCAGTGATTCCCTAAGTGGGTGCCACTGCCGCCTGGTGGGTGCTGCAGCAATCCAGGGGGGCAGTGATGGCCACAGGTGCATTTATCTTTCCTATTAATTGCTATTAAAATTAAAAAAATTAATTTCCAGGGGGCTAAGTAATATTTTTTTCTGGAAAGGGGGCAGTAGGCCAAAAAAGTTTGGGAACCACTGCTGTAAGGAATGAGAGCTATGTGACTCTGAATCAAGAGAAGACCAACAACTCTGTTTTAGTCTTTAGTCTAATGAGTCAGCTTGCAGTGGAATAATGAGGGTAGGAGAATCAAACAAAAGGGGTGCCAGAAGTTCAGATGCTCTGAACCTCCCAGTAGGATAAGAGTGACTTGAATCCAGTAGCAGTCTATTTGAACTCTATTGCACAAACCTCCAGAACCAATGAATCAGGAACTTATAACTATTAGAACAGGAGGGCAGTGAACACATCATTTTAGAGGCACTGAAAACTTGTAAGCTTCTAGACTGCATTGTGAAAACAGCAGAAGGACATAAAAGGGCAGGAACTCTGGACAACATTCTTCTTTACCTCCAGAAATACACAGAACCTACCAGTAACAAAAAATTCTAAGGCCAAGAAGTGAACTGGAAGAATGAGAAAATAGAACAAAAAAAACCCCACCATAAAAAGCTACAATGAAGACAGGAAAGCTCAAGACACAAACACAGAAGAGAATGACTTTAAAACATATATAAGTAAAGCCTCAAAAGGGAACAAAAATTAAATTAGAGATAAACAATTATTCCTATGAGTTAAAGAGTTAAAAAAGAATAAAAATTATTTAAAAAACAAAATGAAAGCTATGAAATAAAGATACAGGAAGAAAATTGGAAAAAGAGTTACAGACCTTATTGAAGAAAATATGTCATTGAAAATTAGAATTGGTTAAATAGAAGCTAATAATTCCACGAGACATTAAGAAATAATAAAATAAGGACACAATACTGAAAAAAAATGAAGAAATTGTTAATTATCTTATAGGAAAAATAGTTGAATTGGACAACAGATCAATAAAAGATGATAATGAATGATTGGACTCTGAAAGGTTATAACTAAACAAATAAAAAAAACCCCAGACGTCATATTTCAAGAAGTCATAAAAGAAAACTGTCCAGGTATCTTAGAACCGGAGGCAAAATAGAGACTAAAGGAATCCATCAATCATTCCCTGAAATGAAACTCCAAAATAAAAATTCCCAGGCATATTATAGCCCAAATCCAGAGCTCTCACATCATGAACAAAATATTGCAAGCATCCAGAAGAAAGAATTCAAGTGTCATAGAGCCATATTCGGGATCAGCTAATATTTAGTGGCCACGAAAATAAATGAGCAAATAGCTTGGAAAGTGATATTATAGAGGGCAAAGGACCTAGGATTAAACCCAAGGATAACCTAGCTAGGAAAACGGAATTTAATCCTAGAAAAATGGATTTTTAAAGAAGTAGAATACTTTCTAGCATTCCTGATAAAAAGACCAGAATTGAGAAGATAATTTAATATACAAACACAATATTAAAAAAAAAGCATAACAAAATGAACATGTAAGAAACTGTAAGGGACTAAAGGCTAAACAGCTTGCATTCTTATTAAGAAGAGATAATTCATGTAAACCCTCAGAACTTTATCATTACTGGAGGGTCTTAAAGAGAACCTAGACAAAAGTCTCAGGTACGATTCTATTATGTTTATCTCAAAAGAATGGAAGGGTAGGGAAGAGAACTTCACTCTGAAAGGGAAGAAGAGAGAGGAAGAATGGGGGAAATTATCTTATAGAAATGAGGTATACAAGAAAAATTCATGCAGTGGATGGGGCATTGAGAGAGAGAGGGAAACACTTGAACCTCACTCTCATTTGAACTGGTTTCAGGAGGGAAGAAGACACATAAATAGATAATAGGTAGAGAAATTTATATCTTACCCAACAGGAAACTAACAGAGAAAAAGATTTAGGGAAAGAGAGGGCACTGAGAGGGAGGGTAGATTAAGGGAGGTAGTATCCAGAAGCAAAATGAATTCTTAAAGAGGGGACAGAGAAAAGAAGAGAATGAAGAGTATAAGAGAGTAGGATGTAGAAAAATACACAATTAACAATCATAAAACTCTGAATGAATAAGATAACTTTACTCATAAAGTGGAAGAGGACAGAATAATGGATTAGAAACCACAATTCACCAATGTGTTGTTTACAAGAAATATACTTGAAACTGAAAGAGATACACTGAGTTAAAATGAACTGGAATAGAATCTTTAGGCCAGTGATGGACAAACTTTTTAAAAAGGGGGCCAAAGGAAAGGAAATGCTCATCTATCAGTCTGTTTTTAAGGCAACTTTTTCGAAGTTTTATTGTATTGTATGTATCCTACTCATTTTATTCGTCAGATTAGGAATAATGTAGCTGGGCTGGATAGAACATTTCAGGGTCCACCCCCCTCCCCTGCACCTGGCCCCCAGGCCTTGGTTTGCCCATTATTGCATTAGGCTTTAGTTGAAATAAAAATAGTAGGGGTAGCAACCATGATCTCAGCAAAACCAAAGCTAAAATAGACCTAATCTCTTAAAAGAGAGGGAAATAATATTTTCTTAGAAGGGAGCATAGATAATGAATTAATATTTATACTGAACACATATGCACTGAATAGCATTTCATCTAAATTCTTAAAGGAAAAATCAATTATGAAGAAATGGATGGTAAAACTAAAATGGCAGAGAAATATCAATTTATCTTTCTCAGACCCAGATAGATCTAACCATAAAACAAACAAGAAATAGGCTAAGGAGATGAACAGAATTTTAGAAAAGTTAGATATAATAGACCATTAGAGAATATTTAATGGGAAGAGGAAAAATGCCTATTTCTCAGCTGTTATGCATGCATTAGAGCATAAAAAGCTCACAAACCAATACAGAAAAGTAGAACTATATTAAATACATCTTTTTCATGACTATCATTCAATAAAATTATTTAAAATAAAGGACCTTTAAAGAAAAGATTAAAAGTTAATTGGAAACTAAATATCTGAAAAATGGGTAAGTCAAAAAACAAATCACAGAAACAATAATTTCATAAAAAAATGTTAACAATGAGACATGTCAAAATTTTGGGATGTGGCCCAAATAGTACTTAGGGAATATTTATCCCTAAATGCTTATGTTAATAAAAAATAGCAGATCAAAGAATAAGGCATGCAAGTATAAAAACTAGAAACCCAACAACTTAAAACCCCAATTAAAACCAAAATATAGATCCTAAAATTAATTTTAGTTGACATCTTCAATTTTTAATAACAGATATATTTCAAAGGATACAGAAAAGCATGGATTTAGAACTTCAAAGGTCCTTTGAGTACCTCTAGTTTCGAACCACCTTTTTTTTTTTTTTTTTTTTTAAATTAAGGATACTGAAGCCTAAAGTAAGTAATTACATGTCCAAGGTAACATGGGTAGTAAGTGGCACAGGCAAGATTTGAAATCAGCACCTTTGACTACAAATTCAACACTTAAATACCCATACTGACTCCCTGTTCTATCTTTCCATTCCTCAGGGAATCACTTCTTACAATAAAGAATTAAAGAAGAAAAACAATTCAATAAAAGTAACTTATATATCTAATATTATATGTCATGTTCCATAATGATAATCTCTCACTTCTGCCAAGAAAAGTAAATGCCTTCTCATATTTCTTTGTTGGTACCTACTGTAGGAATAGGTTAGTGATAGAGTGATTTCTAAGATTAGTTGAAAGAAGGGTTTTGAGATAAGCCCTGAGAAAGGATTCTGGGAAGAGAAAGGAATTGTGGGAGTCTAACTGAAAATAACTGACTTCACTTCCTTCTTGGATTTCTTCTGAGCTGGAAGGGGTTTTGATTCTCTGCCTGAATTTCCACCAAGCTGAAGGGGAGGGGTTTTGCTCTAAGAGATTTTCCCTGTAGAGTCAAGATTTCATGGAGAAATCTTTGACTTCTAGGTAGAGAATTTATTTGGAGGAAACCATTTCCCCTGAGTTCAAAGATCATCTGCCAGTGGTCCATCCATCTGCCAGAATTCCTCTTGGGCTAAGGTAATCCAAAAAATTTTCATCTGGACTTTGGGTTACTTAGTGCAGCCAAACCCAGGCTATTGCCTTTTATTAATCACTAGTGGGAAGATTAGGACAGAGTCAGATAGTGTTGGGGGGGTTCTTAGGTAGAACAGGGAGTTGTAAGCAGGGCCCACAGAAGAAACAGAAGGCTTTCCTTACTCAGGGATTTAGAAGTTGGGTGGAGTTAGTTTGAAGAGTGCTAGGGTCCTACCAGTTTCCTTTATTCCCTTTTTAAATTAAACTTTTTTCCATAAGCCAAGGGTTTTTGTGCTTCACTGGCCCTGAGGAGTTCCTAGGTGGGTTGTAATATCTAACATCACTCTAGGACAGTTCTCCATTACACTTGCAACAATGGAGTGAGATCAGCATTAGCATTAGTCTGCTCCACAATCTGCTGTTTTTCCCCTCTGGTTAAAATTTCATCATGAAATGTTGGATTGCAGATTTTTATCACTCACTCTAGTTCTTTGACTACTTCGATAGGTTCATCTTCATATTTTGGAATCCTCTTCTTAAATGTTTTCAATTCTCCCTGGGTAAAATTTTTATGTTGCCTCAGATGTACTATTCCCTAGTTTGCTTTTATATAAGACACATTGAGTAGAGGAGAAAGCATAACTGGCTTCTGCTCTAAAGCTGCAGCTTCTAGCTCTAGCTTAGTAGGAGTTTGTTGTTCTTTAGCCTCTTCAAGCTTCACCAGTTCTTGCTGCTTTAAATCATCAGCCAAACCAGTTAGTTTTCTTAGCTGTTCACAAGTAGCCGCAATCTTATCCAACTTTTCTTATAAAGCAACAACATTCTTTAAGTCATCAATCCCAAAATTCAGAAATCCAAAAGCATTATATCTTTTAATCAGATGTTGCAATATTTTAGCCAGCACATATATCATACCACATACTATAATTCCAGATATTACATAGGATAATCCCCTTATTGTATTTGCTTCAGTATAAGGAAACAATATTTCCACTCTCATACAATCATAAAACCAATCAGGCAGTAGTTCTACAAAAACATATGGAATTAGGGAGAAATAGTACCCCCAAAACATTTTTGTACCTTGATATAAAAATTATTTAAGATAGCAGTTGTTATTATAGTATTGCAGAACAGCTAATAGTCAAAACACTGTTTACTCCCACTGTATAATCTACTTAGAACAAGTAGCAGTTGTTATAATGAAGCTGAGAGAAAAACTGGTAAATGGAATCTTCTAGTACTTCCCTCAGCTTAACTACACAGTGGAAAGTTCCAATAGAATGTTCCCCTGAGTCTCTTGGTCACAGAATTCTACTCAAGATGGCTACCTGCCAGTCAGAGACCAGCCCTCCTGCCAGCCACACCAAGATTCTACTGCTCTGCCTGAGCTCTGGCAAAGGAGCTCACAGAATTCTAAGAGGTTGTGGATGACAGTTGCACCCCCAAATTTAAAAAATCCTGTAGTTCTAGCCTAGCTGGCTCAGCCAAGTGTAATGGAGAACTGTCCTAGAGGGATGTTAGATGTTACAACCCACCTAAGAATTCCCCAGGGTCAGTGAAGCACAAAAACCCTTCGCTTATGGAAATAAAGTTTAATTTAAAAAGGGGAATAAAGGAAACTGGTAGGACCCTAGCACTCTTCAAACTAACTCCACCCAACTTCTAAGTCTCCTGAGTAAGGAAAGCCTTCTGTTTCTCCTGTGGGCCCTGCTTATAGCTCCCTGTTCTACCGAAGACTCCTCCTCACTCCCCCAACACTATCTGACTCTATCCTAATCTTCCCACTAGTGATTAATAAAAGAAAGCAATAGCCTGGGTTTGGCTGCACTAAGTAACCCAAAGTCCAGATGAAAAATCTTTGGATTACCTTAGCCCAAGAGGAATTCTGGCAGATGGATGGACCACTGGCAGATGATCTTTGGGCTTAGGGGAAATGGTTTCCTCCAAATAAATTCTCTACCTAGAAGTCAAAGATTTCTCCATGAAATCTTGACTCTAGAGGGAAAATCTCTTAGAGCAAAACCCTTCCTTCAGCTTGTTGGAAATTCAGGCAGAGTCAAAACTCCTTCCAGCTCAGAAGAAATCCAAGAAGGAAGTGAAATCAGTTATTTTCAGTTCAGATTCCCACAATTCCTTTCTCTTCTCAGAAATCTTTTTCAGGGCTTATCTCAAAATTTCCTTCTTTCAACTAATCCTAGAAATCACTCTATCCCTAACCTATTCCTCACTAGCTTGGTCATTATAATTTTGTAGCATACAGGTTTGATTGTTTTACTGTTGTACATTGCTTTTACATTATTGTAGTGATTGTGGATATAATTTCCTTACTTCTACTTATTTCATTTTTTATAAGTTCATATAAAATTTCCCATATTTCTTTGTATTACCCATATTTATTATTTCTCATAAAACAATAACATTGTTTTATGTTGAGTAGTACAATTTGTTTAGCCATTTACAATCAATGGGCAACTATTGTGTTTTCACTTTTTTTTCTACTACAAAAAGTGCTGCTATAAGTAATACAGTATATATGAAATATTTTTTTTGGGGTGTGTGCTTTTGGACATGTATGGTATGGCAGCAAAGTAAATTTTTCTAAATCTAAATTTGTTATTTTAATTGTTACATTAAAATACCCAGGTAGCCCTTTCCTCCTCCTCTGACTAGAGAGGCATTATTTGAGAAAAAAAAAAGTATATGTAAAACTATGTCTTTATTATTTCTATTTATAAGTTATTTCTCTGGCAGTGGATGTTCATAAGTAATTTCTATATTATTTCTATTGCTGAATATAATGTTCTCTTGACTCTGCTCATTTCATTTTTCATAATTTCATTTAGGCCTTTCTATATTAAAAAATTGTCCTTTCTTACAGCATAATATCATTCCATCATCATTATACACCACAACTTTTTTAGCCATTCTCCAATTGATGAGCATCCCTTCAATTTCCAGTTCTTTGCCAACACAAAGAGAGCTGCTATAAATATTTTAGAAAATATAAGTTCTTTTCCTCTTTCCCTAATAACCTTAGAAAATAAACCTAAAAGTGATGTTGCTATTTTAATTATATACCCAATTTGTTGATCTGTTCTTTCTATATTTTAATATTTTAAGCATTTAGAAATATAAAATTTCCCTTTAGTTATTATTTTTGCTGAATCCCATAAGTTTTGGATTGTTTTCTCATTATTATAATTTTCTTTAATAAATTATTATTGTTTTTTTTTTACTTTTCTTTGTCCACATCATTCTTTATGATTAAATTGATCTCCAACTAATTTTTATTCTGTTTCCATGGTCTCATATTAAATATAATTCTTATTGCATTATGAATTGAAAAGGATGCAATTAATGTTACTGCTTTTCTGCATTTAACTATAATTTTTTTTGTATTTTAATATATGGTCAATTTTTATAAAGGTACCATGTACTACTGAGAAAAAGGCATATTCCTTTCTATTCCCATTCAGTTCTCTCTAGATAGGCATTATATCTTATATCTAGCTTATCTAGGATTTTATTTATTTCCTTGACTTCTTTCTTATTTTTTTCACTGCTGGGTGGTGTTAGACTCATCTACCACTAATGAAGATGAAATCAGGGCACGGCAGCAAATTAACTGTCTTTGCCTTTAGAAAGAGAAAACAAAGTCTCCCTCCTTTTCCCCCATGTATTTGTTTCTTCTGTATAGGGAGGGAATTTTAAAATCAATTCTTTCTGATTACCTATTTGAGGAGTTTCCCATTCTGTGGTTTTATTTTCTAGAATTAAAAAATTTTATACAATTGTTTTGGGGAGAGATAGCAGTTTTTGAAAATGCTTGCCTCATGTAGATCCAACCCAAGATCAAGGGGCATTAGTGTTGGTACAAACCAGCCCCAAAAGCTATTCAGTGTAATTTTGTTAAGTTTAAAATAATATATTTGAAATACCTTACCAAGTTCATACATTTTTGAAATATCAATCTTAGTGTTTCATTGCACTTGAATAAACACTATATTTCTTTTTCTACTTGTTTCTCTAGAACATGACATATGAGCAGGAACATTGCTATCATACATGACTTAGAAGCGATTGTGAAAAGGGGTTAAGAAAAAACATGGAGGAAAGAAATTGAATGTATTTTTAAACTGATGAGTAACCTGCTATTTTGGCACATTATACAATCTGTTTCCCTTTAAGACAGCAAACTGTACAATTTAAGGCGAATTATGTAAATAGACAAAAAAAAAAAAAAAAAAAGCACCAGTTTAAGATTCAAGGAGACCCGAGTTCTAAAGTCCGCTTTTCTACTAATTATCTGTGTGATGTTGAGCAACTCACTTCATCTATTTATGCCTCAGTTTCTTCATCTGTAAAAGGAAGGGGGTCACACTTAATATCCATATGCCGTCAAGAATCACGCCCGTTTACTGCAGGGCTACAGCCTAGCTGTAAACGGGCGAGATTCTTGACGGCACATGGATAAAAAGTAAAATTCGATGTTGACCAGAAGGTGGCAGTATTGATACAGAAAAGAAGCCCGTGATGCTAATCCTAGGAAATACAGGTGGGTTCCTCTAAGTAATGTTTGCACTTTGATAAAATTAGTGCGGCAGCCAATTAGTGACAAACCACTCATTTAGCAGGATTAAGATATTCTTTTACAACAGTTCGGTGTTTTTCTGGGGTTGATAACCTCATTATAGGTGACATTGCTTCACTCTGAAGTGAGGCAGAACCGAGTGTGTTCACCCGAAGCCCACACAAACGCAGAAGTCATGCCAAGCTCAGAGCTTTCAAGTGAATAATAATTATTGTTATATTAGTTTCAGGTATGTGAAAGCGCCTGCGTGGCTATTACTAAGTGACAACCCCCTCATACATATTGGCAATTTGGCCAAGATATTTTTAGCAGAAGAAAGTTTTCGATTTTCTCTTGTCAAACTTTTTGAATTTAAATAACCTTTCTAGGGTGTGTATTTTAATGGAAATGTGGGAAAGCATGCTCTCGGGCTTCTGCGATGGCTGCAAGGAGTCACGAATTAAGAGGCCATTTAGTCCAAACCACCCCCCTCCCCCATTTGGCAAAGGAAGATACTTTTGTGCCCCAGGACACACACCTTTTAAACGCCAGGAGCAGGATTTAAATCCGGGTCCTCTGACAGCAGAGATGAGCATCCTTCCGTTTTAGCTTACTCTTGTGTTCTTCCCTTTCTTTTAAAAACATAATGATTAAAAGTTGAATTATTATAATAGGGCTGGAGATAAGGGGAGCTTTAGATTCATAATTGGACATTGGTTCAATAGCCCCTTTCACTTAAATAGCTACCCACCTTATTATTGCTGATGATTGGGATATCCATCCACATTCCAATTGATTTGGAATAGAAAAGAAATCCGGAATTTAAAAAAAAAAGATTTTTTATGAGCAATATTAAGCACCATGCCACCAATTAAATTTGTTTTGCAACTATTTGCATTGAAATGAGTAAATTTTAAATGCATAAAATGTCAGTTTCAATCAGGATTCTTTGTTCATTCATTCCTATTCTCCTGCCCTCTTCCATGTTTACAATGTACAGTGAAGTCTTTTGGTTGCTGTTTATGCTTTGCATTACTTAATAATAAAAGTACTGCTAGACTTCATTATTTTCACAGAATCATAGAGCTAGAACTGGCAGGGATTTCAGACTGAGGTCATAGAGTTCAGTTCCTCTTTTATGGATGAAGAAATTGAAGACCAGGGAGGTTAAGTGAGTTCCTTCAGGTCATATAAGTAATAATTGGTAAAGGTAGTATTTGAATCCAGATCTAATATCAGAACCAGTGTTCCTGGCACTGTACTATGTTTCAGTTTTTCTAATTACTTACATTTTAAAAAGTCTATCTGTAATTTATAAGTAAGACATAGTTTTATATATATATATGTGTGTGTGTGTGTGTGTGTGTGTGTGTATTTACCCCCCCAAATGATCTCTTTCTCTAATGGGGGAAGGGAAAAGAGAAATTTTAATATTTAAATATATTTTTAAATTTTAATATTTTAGTATTGTTTATTTATTTAGTATTTAATATTTTAAATGTAACAAACTAATTTTTAAAAAAAGTAAAAAATCTATATTATATACTGTTCCATCAAATGACTATTATATGATTAATTTGAGTTTTTACCTATACATGACTCTTTAGGTTGTTTCTAGGATTTTACATTTACAAAGAGTGCTGTAATGAAATTCTTTAAATGGATTATTCTTTTTTTAAAAAAAAAAACACTTCCTGGTTAAATTCCCAACAATCGAATTATTGATTCAAAGGGTATGATTACTTTCATAACTTTTACGACATACTGCCAGATTATTCTCAAAAAAGATTTCATAGTTTGTAATTCTAAAGTATTGAATAAATGTATCTGATTCTCCATAATCCTTCCAATTAATTTGGGATTTTAAAGAGAAATCAATTTATTTCCTAAAATGGATTTTTTCAAGTGATGAGAAAAATATCCTCTTTTTTTCCAAATGAGGAAGAGAAATAGATATTCAGAATAGGTATTACATATATTTTACAAGTGTGATAAATATCTTTCAATTCAGTTGAACAAATATTAAGAGCCTATTATTGTAAGGTACTCAGTATTTGGGATAAAAGATGAAATAGTATCTGTTCTCCAAGAGTTTATGCTTTACTGGAGGGTAATTGTATAGAACAAAAGACCCAGATAGAGAAATAGAAGCATATATATATATAATAGACTTGATAAAATTTCTAAATATTGCCTCAATCTTTCTGTTATTCATGAAAGAATTGTGGACAGCTTTTAGAACAGGAAGTGACAAAGTAAGCTCTCAGTTCCCTTCCACTTGTCTTGGAAACATAGTCTAATGGTTAGTGTCATTTACAGATGTCACTTCTTTGTATAGATGACAGCTCATTCCAGATATAGATACGCCTTAATCTTCAAGTTTGTCTATTTTCAATCCAAGGCTGGGCCACCAAGGTCAAGCAAGTTGGGCAAATTCCCTTGATGCCAGTTTGCTAAGCAAAATAATCCAGGAGTTGACTGGGATTCTTAGGCTCTTTTTGCCCTTCCCTTCTATCTTTCACCAAATCAAAAAAATTCAGCTTTCCCCCACCATGGCTTCTAGGATATCTTTGCCTTCTGTCCTGTAATTGTAAACTAAAAGCAAGGAAGTTGTTTTAAAAGCAGTATTTCACGATTTGGCATATAATGGAAATAGAGCTGATAGAAATGGGAAGCAGGGAAGCCAGCTCAGAAGCAATTGCAGAAAGCTAGATTTGAGGAGATGAGGTCCTAGATTTAGATATAATCAAGAGAAATGGGCAGAAAGATAGATGCATCTCTATGCAAACTTTTCAAAGTAGGTTTCCTTTTTAAATATCCCTGTTTTATTGTTTTTTTTTAGAGCCTGTTGAGTTTTTCTAGGTAGATTATTCTAGATTTGTGGCCGATGCCTCTTAATTCTGTAAATGTCTCTTTCGAGTTTCTGTGATCCTACTTCATCTTGAAAAGTCTGCTGAGATCACCCACCATCTTAGAGGCCAGCTAATCCAATCTCTTCATTTTACAGATGTGGTCTAAAGAGGTTATGGAATTTGCCCAAGGTTTCCCAAATAGTAAATGACAGAGGAAGAATTTAAATCTATGCTCTCTGACTCCAAATTTGCTCAGCTTGGATTAGCTCTCTAAAGCCATTCTGTTTTGGATATATTGAGTTTAAGATATTTATAGGACACCAAAGCAGAAATGTGCAGGAAGTAAATGTTATCTGAGAGATATCGAGTCATCATCAACCAATTTGAGTCTTAGCTTGTCAGACTGTAGCTTAGATTAAGACCATGAAGGAGCAAAATTAAGGCCAGGGAACTTTTGACTTCAGAATGGGGGGAAGGAAGAGAAGAAGGAAAGTTGAAGACCACAAGATAGCATTTATTCTAGGGGGATACTCTGGAGAGAAACCAGACATGAAGATGAGGATCTGGTTCCTTGGAAGTTATGGTTTAAGGGCATAGAATAGAGACTGTAGAGGGAATGATATTTTATATAGATCATTATTTTATTTAGGTATTTTGGTGCTGGGGAAAGGGAACTAGGGCAGTGATTCCCAAAGTGGGTGCTACTGCCCCCTGGTGGGTCCTGCAGTGATCCAGAGAGGCGGTGATGGCCACAAGTGCATTTATCTTTTCTATTAATTGCTATTAAAATTAAAAAAAATTAATTTCCAGGGGGCTAAGTAATATTTTTTTCTGGAAAGGGGGTGGTAGGCCAAAAAAGTTTGGGAACCCCTGAACTAGGGAAAGGGTGGCTGTCAGGTAAGTCCATAAGGTGCTTTCATCCATCCTTGTCAAGTTTATTTACATATTTAAAATTTCAAAATAAGAGGTATAATGGAAAGAGCAGCAAGCTAGAAGTCAGATGACTTAGGCTGCTTTACTTACTATTGATTATCAGCAAATCTGGGCCAATAATTTCTCTTGGTCTTAGTATTCTTATCAGTGAAATGAAGAACATTTAAGTAGATGGTTAATCTGCTTTTAATTTGCAAATTTCTCTCATTCAATGAGTCCATTCTTTTTATCTGCCTGTCAGAGTTTTCCAAGAAGTCAAATTCTTATGTTCCCTAGTGTGGATCATGAGGCATAGTTATTAGAAAGAAGTCTGCAATATTGAAACCCAGAACTCCAGTAATGGGCCATGAGTTCCTTTTGTATTATAGTTATTTTTTGTATAGGGCGTTGATATAATTAGACTGTAAGCTCTTTGAGTTTGTCTTTCTTTTCCTGACATATCACATAGGATATAGTGCTTTTTAGGTGATGAGGAAGCATGATGTTTGTTTGGCGAAGATGACTCACATGGGATATGACCAAATATACAATCTTAACCTTCCCTGGGGAAATAAGGAAATTCTGTTCTATATGAGTGCAAATACAGATGGTAGTAAAAAATTACTTGCACGTATGGACATCTTTGGCAAGCAGAGAGCCAAAAATTGTATGGCCCCTGTGAATACAAGGCAAATTCTTTGCTAGGTTTCTGTAAATGCAGTTGATACTGAGTAATAGAAGGGAGAAAAAAGGTGAAACATCTCTCTTGACAGTTATGTGTGTATTGTCTTAGTTGGTAACTAGCAAAATGTCTTGCAAAGAGTAGATGCTTAGTAAATATTTGCTGATGAAAAGATGAATTCAAATGGTCCAACTTTCAAATGTATAGTGAGCGTTGAACAAATTGTAATTCTATAACTTAATCTCCATTTCTATGCACATTTTCCCCAAGTCTAAGAGATTCAATCAGTTAATCAGTCAATAACTCATATGAAGATTCCTGCTCACCTATCTTGGGATTGGGAGCACTCTTTTTAGATGGAGAGATATGAAGGCTCCCAATCTAACTGAGCTACAGTTCTGTTCAGAATAAAGGTAGAACTTCTTAGCATCTATTGCTTTTTGTTTACTAATGAATAGCTTTTCTTGGAGAAAGACATCATCTGCTCAAAAATCTTTAGTGACTCCCTCATAAGCTCCCACTGAGTAAAGTTTGAACTTCTTTACTTGCACAAATGATCTTATTCCATACCTTCTTCTCCCACAGATTTGCCCTGCTATCACCCTTCCTCTTACTAATCTTCAATCTCTTTCTGAATATTAGTTGCTTCCCTACTACCTACAAATATACCCTTGCCTCTACCATATTTAAAACTCTCACTTGATCTATCCATCCCCACTAACTACTGTATTATATATCTCCTTCCCTTTGTGGCTAAATTCCTAGAGAAGGATGTCTATAATTGGTGCCTCTGTTTTCTCTCATGATTTTCTTCTTGACTGTCTGCTTTTTGGCTTCTGTCTTCATCAATGAACTGAAATTGCTTTCTCCAAGGTTACCAATGATCCTTTAATTGCCAAATTAAATGGCCTTTTCTAAATTCTTCTGGTTTTTGACTACATTTTCATGGTGCTACACTCTTCTGGTTCCTCTCCTATCTATCTGTTCCTTCTTCATTTCTTTTAAGGGATTTGCACGTGTAATAGGCATAAGTTTATTACACATGCTTCTAACCTGTCCTGGAATATCTTCTTTGTCTATACTATTTCACTTGGTGAAGTTCATCAACTTCTGTGGATTCAATTATTATCTTTATGCTGATGATTCCCAGATTCATACTCTTCTGATTTCCAGTTTCAAGTCTCCATCTGCTTTTCAATATTTTGAACTGGACATTCCTTAAACTCCTAATGTCTAAAATTTAATTCATTATCTTTTCCCCAAAGCCTTCCCTTTTTACTAATTTTCCCATCATCCTCCCAGTCACTCAGACTCACAATCCAGGTATCATCCACAACTCTTCACACTTTTCTTATTCTCTATATCCAATCTGTTACCAAGTCCTGTTAATTTTACCTTCCAAACATCTCCTGTATCTCCTTTAACCTCCTATGACAGAGCAATCACATCAATGTGGGCTTTTATTTACCTCATGCTTGGACTATTGCAATAGCCTTCTGACTTATTTCTCTCTACTTCATTCCATCCTTCACTCAGCTGCCAGACTGAATCTCCTAAAAGCTTAGGTCTAACCATGTCACTTCCCAGGCAATAAATTCCAGTGGTTCTCTCTTACCTCCAGGATCAAATGTTTGTTGTTCAAAACTCTTCACAATCTAACCCTTTCCTATTTTACAAGCTTCTTATATCTTATTGTCCCTTTATTCTCTACAACCTAGTGTCATTAGCCTCTTGTTTCTTGCACAAGACACTCTGCACATTTTCATTGGCTTCTCTTCATGTCTAGAATTCCCTCCTTCCTATCTCAGCCACTTGGCTTCTCTTGCTTCTTTCAAGGTCTAACTAAAATCCACCTAATGCTGAAGGCTTTCCTGATCTCTCTCTCTCTCTCTTTTTTTTTTTAAACCCTTGTACTTCGGTGTATTGTCTCATAGGTGGAAGATTGGTAAGGGTGGGCAATGGGGTTAAGTGACTTGCCCAGGGTCACACAGCTGGGAAGTGGCTGAGGCTGGGTTTGAACCTAGGACCTCCTGTCTCTAGGCCTGACTCTCACTCCACTGAGCTACCCAGCTGCCCCCTTTCCTGATCTCTCTTAATGCTGATGCCTTCTCTTTGTTGGCTATCTTCAGCTTATCCTGGACATACCTTGTTTGAGCATAGCTGTTTGCATTTCCTCTCTCCAATCAGGCTCCTTGAGAGCAAGGACTCTTTTGTCTTTCTTTGTAACTTCAGTGCTTAGCACAGTATCTGACACATAGTAGGAACTTAATTAATCCTTACTGGTTGTCAGACTGATTGTCACTGAAGGTCATTTGCAATATGATGCTATCCTATATTTCTAGCCTATCTCATAGTAAGTACTCTTTTCTACTCACTCTTTACTCAAGCCAAACAGGACTATTATTTGTCAACCTAATTATTTTGTTTTGATTTGTTTTGTTTTGTCTCTGTCTCTTTGTTCACAGTGGAATCTACTTTCCTCTCTGACTTTCACTTGTTGAATTCCTATCTACTTAAAAAAAATCTAATTCTAATGTAGTCACTTCCTTCTGGAAGCCTTCCTTGTTCCCTGCCTAATTAGTAATAACCTTTCCCACTGGACTTCATATAGATCTCCCTCTGTGTTTGTGTCAGCCAGGGGGAAAATGGGTAAGAGTGCTGGTCCTGGAGTCAGGAAGACCAGAGTTCAAATCTTGCCTCTAACACTTTATGACACTGGCCAAATCATTTCACCTTACTTGACTTCAGTTTCCTCTTCTGTAAAATGGGGATGATAATAGCGCCTTCTGGAGTTGTGGTGAGGATCAAATATATAATATATAAATGCTAGCTATTATTATTCTCTTCCTCCTCCTTTTCCTCCTAGCTGATGAGCCCCTATGAAGGTAAAGTGGTGCCTTGTCTAAAATTTTGATCTTCCAGAGCACCTATCTGAGTGTTCTGCATGCAATGGGTGCTTAATAAATATTTGATTGATTGATTCATTCATTTATCCTTGGAGTCAGATCTCCCTATTAAAAAGCACTAATCCTGGAGGCTTTGGCAGAATTTCAGAAACTAGAACAATCCTGTCTGTAACATTTAGTATTCTGAATGCCATCCATTTAATTAATTGCTTATGGCACAGAATTACTTCTACTGTTATTATCATCTGCTTCCAGAAAGTTTGATTTGCTGACCCTTCTGAAAACAGAACTAACTGATGTAGGTTAAGGGAGAAATGACAATATCTTTACAAAATTAATTGAACCTCGTGTATAGATTTCTAGAGCTAGAGAAAAACTTAGAGATCATCTAGAATAACAACAGCCAATTTTATATAGCATAAAGTTTGCAAAGTTCTTCACCTACATTATTACATTTGATCTTCAGAATAATCAGCACAATAAAAAGCACAATGTATAGGTGCTCTTAATATCTTGATTTTATAGCTAAGGAAACTGACTTTCAGAAAAGTTGTGACAAGCTCAAGATCACAAACCAAGTAGGTTTTCCTGATTATAAGGTCAGTGTTCCAGTTATCAACTCATATCTCCTCTTGCTACATTGCCTTAGTAAGACACAAAAACTTGCTTAGTAGCCAGGAGTTTGAAATCTACTTCTGGGGAAGAACTGAATTCTTACAATGGGTGAAAATGATAATTTTTTGAATTACAGATCCATTGTTTTTCTTTTTAAAAAAATATTACTCATGTCTTTAGTGTTTATGAGTCATTTCTGAGATATTTTTTGCCCCTTGAAAAAATTCTTCCCTCCAGCATGAATCTTCTATTGTGACAAAAACTAAAGACTAAGAAAAAAATCAATACAGTTACTGCATTGGACAAAGAAAACATTCTGTTTTTGTAATCCTTTATTTCTTTTCAAGAGATTTTTTTGTTATTGGGGACCTTCAATGATTTTTGTTACTCAGAATTATAAGCTTGTTTTTTGTGTGATCTTTTCAATTAATTTCTTAGAATCATTATATATAATATGTATGTATGTTGTTTGTTTGATTTTGCTTATTTCCCTGTATCAGTTTATTCAAATATTCATAGGTTTCTCTACATTGTTCATAGTTGTTACTTTTCTTTATAAAATAAAATCCCAATACATTAATATATTATAGTTATTTTTAGCCACTCCTCAATTCATAGAAACTCTGTTTCTAGTTTTTTCTTTTTCTTTTTCTTTTTTTAACCCTTACCTTCCATCTTGGAATCAATACGGTGTATTGGTTTCAAGGCAGAAGAGTGGTAAGGGTAGGCAATGGGGGTCAAGTGACATGTGCAGGGTCACACAGCTGGGAAGTGTCTGAGACCAGATTTGAACCTAGGACCTCCCGTCTCTAGGCCTGGCTCTCAATCCACTGAGCTACCCAGCTGTCCCCTCTAATTTTTTTTCTACTACAGTGAGAGCTACGAGAAACATTTTGATATATTTTGGCCCTTTGTTTCTGTTTCTATTTCTATTTTTCTTGGCATATAAATCTAGTAGTTGGATCACTAGGCCAAAAAGTATGGGTGATTAATCTCTTTTCTTGCATAATCCAAATTGTTCTTCAGAATGATTGGATCAATTCACAGCTCTATCAAAAGAGTATGAGTGTCCTTCTTTCCCCATGTAACATTGATAATTCCCATTTTTGGTTATCTCTGCCGATTTTCGACACATAAAGTGAAATTTCAGTTGCTTTATTTTGCTTCTTTCTTGCTATAAGTGATTTGGGATATGTTTTCATGTGATAATTTATAGTTCACAATTCTTTTGAAAACTATTCCTTTCCTTTGTCCACATCTATTGGGGATTGACTCTTTCTGTGATTTATCAATCTCTGACAGTTTCCTATATATCTTGGCTATCAGACTTTTATCAGAGATGCTATTACTTTTTTCAGCAAGGCTTTTACTCATTTAGGTCAAGTCTACCTGGAATTCTCTCAGAAAATAACAATAATAGTTGAGTTCAGTGCTCTTTTAGGTTGAACGCAGTACCAAATGATGGAAAGACTTTTATACTCTTGAATCAAAAATTTACTTATAATTTTTTAAGCATTACAATGTTTCCTTTCATAACAAAAAAGTTATGCAAAACAAACCAACATCAACCATGTTGTATAGTATATGTTGCATTATGTACTCATAAACTTCCTCCTTTTTATCAAGAGAATGGAAATATTTCATCAACAGCCCCAATTTAAAGATGAGAGTGAATTGAGTGAATTGAGTGGAAAAATTGAGTGAAGAGAGTTTAAGTGACATGCCCAGGGTCACACAATCAATAAGTGCTTTAGGACATTTTTGAACTTAGGTCTTTATAGCTTTACGTCCAATGTTCCATCCACTGTGGCATCTTTCTTTATCCATAAGCAGCCATCCAACTGAGAGAAAGATCCCAGAGTGTGTTCTATATACTTATCATGAATATAATTTTTCTGGTTCTGCTTTCTCTAATTTACATCTGTTTACATGTCTTACCATATTTTCTTTGAGTACTTTACATTTGCCATTTGTCACAATGCAATAGTATTAGATTTATGTTCCATAGTTTGGTTAGCCCTTTGTCAATTGATGGATGTCTATTTTTCCTCCCAGTATTTTTGCTGCCACAGAGTGTGGTATAATGAATATTTTGGTGGATATGCAACCCTTTCTCTCTATATTTGACTCCTTTGAGGGCATATATCCTACAATAGTAACTTTGGGTCTAAGGCAAGGTAATAGTGGAAATAGCATTAGATTTGGAGTCACAGAAAATCAGAAGAGTGAATTTAAATCCCAGTGTAGCCCTTTATTATGTGTATTAGCCTTGGATAAGTCACTTTGGATCTTATTTTCTGATTTGTACAATGAAATAATTGGACTAAATAATTTCTAAGATTCCTTCTATTTCTAAATCTATGATCTAATGGTATAAACTTTTTTTGTGAAATTCTATTTTTTCCCATAATAGTTGAACCACTTTGCAGCTAAAGAAATATATGCCTCACTTTGAATGTAATACATGTTAATGTTTCTAGGTGCGTGTCCTATAAATGACTCTCCCAGTCATTGGCTGTCCTCTTTCCTCACTGTATGTTTCCAGGTCCTGAAGATTCTCTCATAAAGGGTTTCCTGATGTACAAAATGAGTGAGGCATCTTTAATCCCTTTGGCTGCAATTCTGCACAGATCTCACAGATAGATCCATAGTCTTTTGTGGTAATTGACTACCTTAATCTCTTTGATGAGTGACATGTTAGCGATGAAGACTATTTTCAAGTTATTGTTTTAATAGATCTTTACCATCAGGCTTGAATAAATCATCACTACTTCACACCAGTTGGAAGACAGATTTAGACTTAATGGGAGAGCACAACTAAATCACAGTGTAATCCAGGGGAAATTTACCTCCTTTTAATGTCATACTTCTTACTAAATGGTTGTGATGAGTGTTTTTTTAGGAGTGTTTATGAAAGTAGTAGAGGATTAAAAAATGTTAGATTTCACAACAGCATTCAAATATATATATATATATATATATATAT
>NC_058135.1:122610509-122738334 GCF_016433145.1 Gracilinanus agilis
ACATACAAATATATATATATATATATATATATATATATATATATATATATATATATATATATATATAAAGAATGCTATATATGTTCAAGTTGAAGTTTAGTAGTTCTCTATCCCTGAATCCATATTTTAAAAACTTTTCTTGGTCACTGAAAATGATGCCAAATGGTGAAATGTTAAAGAACTCTAAATCAAATGAAAGTAGGCAAGGTTATTAGGTAAATGCTGATGAATGATGATGTGGAACTGGGAGTAAGGACAGACCTCTTTCTTAAATTATCTAGTTTTAACAATATGGAAAGAATTCTCCCAGTTCTCTTCTTCTGGCTCTGAAAGTCATGATTCTTTTTTTTTTTTAAATCTTTTTCTTCTTTTTTTTTTTTTAGCTGGACTTCTAAAACCATGGGAGGCAGGGTCAATTCTTAGGTAGAACTGAAAAATAACTTCTTTTCACTCATAAGTTTTCCTTTTCCATGACTTTGCTTTTCATTGTTGCCATGTTTTCCATGGTTCTCTCATTTGCATCAATGCCAAAGCATCTGCCCATTCAAAACAAAATGATTCTTTATCAACCGTCTCCACTTTAATATGAATTTATGACAATAGGTGCCATTTCCCAGGCTTGGTTGATTATAGTCAGGACATTGGAGCAACTTTACATGTACTTTAAGGCTTAAAGTCAATATAAACTTCCAGTAAGAAAGGACCCATTTCTGAGTATTGATCCTATCATTTATTGTGTCATTTCTCTGACCTCAGTTTTCTCAGCTGTAAAATGGTGATAATGTTTGCATGTTCTATTTCACAGTATTAATATACAAATCAAATGAGATAAAGTACTTAATACTAGTAAATACACTCTAATAGAGCTGGTATCTTATTGACAGGAATACTCCCTCCTGTGATGCTAAATGCAACTCAGTCATGCCTGTCTATCTTTTGTGATGTTTCTTTATGCAATTCCTATAAACTCATGATATCTTTGCAACCCAGACATTTACAAAGCAGTAAATAAATGTAAGTTCTGTGTCAACACAACAAATTTGTAGGTGATTGTGGCAAAGAGTGGCTTAGTCAGAAGGCTAATCAAACATTAAAACTAAACTATGAAAGGAACTACCTTGGACTCTGGAGATAAAACAGATAGGTAAATGCAACACAGACCCTTACAATTATGGGGCAAGAGAACTGTCCTTTCTAGAATTCTATTTACTTTGGTAATCCCTTTCTGTCTTTGTCTTTTTGGCTCTGTTGGTTTCTCTTTTTCTGTCTTCATCACTTCTGTCTCTGTGTGTGTCTTTCTCACTATTTCTCTCTCCCTCTTCTGTTTTCCTCCCTGTCTTCTTTCCCTTCTCTCATTTCCCCTCTCACTCTCAACACACACACACACACATCTCTCTAGATTTTCAGGACACCATTCTTTATTGGTACTGCTCCTACTCTGCTTCTTTTGCTGGATTCTCATCTAGATCCCACCTCCTTAATGTAAGTATATTCCAAAGGTTCTGTCCTTGCCTTTCTTCTCTTTTACTTTTGCTATACTACTTTATTGGGTGATCCTATCAACTCCCAAGGATTTAATCATCACTTCTATGTCAGGACCTATATAATTCTCCTACAATCTCTCACCATAATACTCGGGCAACTTCCATCAGAGATCACTTCTATTCCTCACAAGATGCCCTGAACATATCAGAAGACTTCTAATACCATTTGTCTGAGAATTATAAAATACACTAAGACCTCTTTTTTTTTTTTAAATCACAGGAACACATGCTTTCAGAGTTTTCCAAGTTGACCTCGGAGACAAAGACATAACCCAGCAAGCCAACTCAGGCTGTGCTCACTCTGCAGGAGATTCCATTCCGGAGATCCCCTGGTCTCCATCCATGCTACAGCTAATCCTCTGGGGTCTGCACGTGGCTAGGTTGCCAGGGGCTTGCTTTAGAGCACTGTTCTGTTGGTTTTCTGAGGGCTTGATAGAAATCACAATTGCATGGGTTAGTATCTGCAAATTAGGAGCTTGCTGCAGTGGTGGGCTCGCCTTTGTGTGCTCTATTCCCCTCATTGAAAAGCTTTGCTGAGCACAATATGCTTGTAAATAAAGACATTATTGTTGGAGTAATGAAGCTCAGGGGATGCCTCCTCTGGTAGGCATGTCTGTCAATCTGAGTTTAGTTGACTTCTTCAGCCTACCCATTCTAATTACCACTTTCTAGACTCCTAGAGTGGGAATCTGTGAAGGGGATTTAATACAAGGAGAGAAGGAGGTTATTTATCTGTAAATGGAATTTTCCAAATATACAGTATCTCCTCCACTGATCACGCGTTCACTCCCCCGTTCCTTCCTGCTTGCTTTAAAAGTTGTTGGCAGCCTGTTATTATGAACCAAAGGACAGGACTCGAGCCCCCACTCTTTGTGGAAGGGTTGAGGGCCAATCAGCATGCTCACATGTGCTAGGGATTATTGCCTTTTTTTGAAATTTGGCTGTGACTTCTCCTCTGCTTGAGGAGGGGCATGTCTCTGGGGAGCTAAGTTCACCCATTTATAGCTGTCCTTACATGTAACCTGGCTGTCTTAGGGACTGAGTGTCTGCTTTGATACGTATTATTCAACTTTTCCCACCTTCTGACTACCTTTTTTTCTTAAAAACAAATAAACAATAAATTTAAGCACATTGCATTTTCTTTCAAAGTTAAACTATTAAGTTGAAGATGCAATTGTGAATATTGCCTTGAACATTGACATTCCTGATGATGGTTGTTTCCAAGCTTTGCGATATCCATAGCTCCTCATTCATGTTACTATGCAGCAGTGAGAGACTCAACAAAGCTAAGTAGTAGGTGACTTACCAGTGGATATTTATGCACTCTCTGTAGCTGTGGGAGGGAAGTTTCCTCATCCACCGTGCTACATAATTTTTAACAGCAGATTTTAAGACAAAATATATACTTCTCTGTTTGGCATTTAAAGCCCTCTGCAATCTGGATCCAACCTCCCTTTCCATGATCATTTCCTTTCATTCCCTCAATATTCCAGCCAAATTGGCTGACATCTGCCATGCCTGGAATGCACAATCTTCTTAATATCATCTCTTAGAATCCCTTGCTTCCTAAAGAATTCTGCTCATGACCCCAAAGTCTCCCAAAAGATGAAAAGAAAATAGAGAAGTACTGACTGCATTTTGAAAACTGTCACCTATAGATAACTAGAAACTGACTGTAGTTTTTCTCAAATTCTCTTAAATACCGAACTCTCTCCATATCTCAGCTCTAATGTAGCCTCCTACATGAGGACTTTTCTGTTTCTTGCCCACCTCCTGCACCCCACTGTTAGGGCTTCTTCTAATTCCCCAATTTATCTTGTTTTTTTTTACAGTGTTTCCTATATGGTTTACATTTATTTCTACCAGTATATGTTGTTTCCCCCTCAATAACCTGTAAGCTTCTTAAAAAAAGTCTGTTTAAGTTTGACCTCTGTCTCTCCAGTACCTAGGACAATGCCTGATGGGTAGTTGGTGCTTAGCAGAAATTAGTTGGATGAATGGAAGCCAAGTTATTTTTTTTTAAGCTCCATAGAGCCAGTAGTCTTTTCTACCTAACTTATAGTAAAGTAGACCAACGTCCCAATTAGTGAGAATAATGAATCCTATTCAGTTGTTGCTTTATTCACCTTCACACTATATACATTTCCATTGGGCTGGAACCAATTACCATATCTTACACAATTAAACTTCAAACAGGTCAAATCAAACATAAGATTTCACATGATTCATTCAATCTTTGCTTAGATATGGACCCCTTTGTTCCACTGAGCTACTTATTATCTTCTTTCTTTCTTTTCAGACTTTTAGAATGAATGAACAATATTCACAGCCCCTACTTATTTACCAACTCCTCATTCTTTAACCCTCTGCAACCTGGTTTCTAATCCAATCACTCTACTGAATTTGGTCTATTGAATGACCTCCAAATCTAGTAACTTTTTCTTAACTCTTGTTTTTCCTTGCCTTCTTTGTACTATTTAATAGGCTCTATCTCCAGGTCCAGCACTCTTTCTATTGTACCACCTTGCTGCATACTGGGGAATACAAAAGAAACCAAAAATTCTTACCTTCGAGTGGGAGAAGATGACATCTAAAAAGGAGTTGCATGTAAGGAAAGAGTATCTGAGTATGGGCAAAGTTGCTGGAGAAGAGGTGGAAAAATCTGGAGAGTGAGGAATGGAGCTTGGAGTGAAATGAACATGTTCCAGATAATCATAAAATTACTGTCTGAGCTAGGAACTTGCCAATTAGAAGAGTTACAGGGCAGCCAATATGCACCTCCAGAATGAGAAAGCTGTTAGCCAAAAGGAGTAAAAGTCTAGAGTGAGGAGTGAAGCTGGATGGGAAAATTTCTCCCCAAACCAAGTATATTTCTAGGATTCCTTATTTTTGTAAGTGATATCAACATTCATTCATTTAATAAGTATTATTAAGGATCTACTACGGTCCTGGCATTGTGCAATGATGCATAAAGACAAAATGATCTCCATTCCTTAAGGTAGTTTACATTCTATTGGGAGGAAACCATATCTATCTATCTATCTATCTATCTATCTATCTATCTATCTATCTATCTATCTATCTATCTATCTATCTGAGTTATATATATATATATATATATATAATACATATTACATATACATACTGTATATATATCCAATCCTCAGCATTCATGTGTGACTTCAAGTATTTATGTAATTTTATTAGTAACCTCATTTTTTACTTTTGAGTTGGCAACTGAGCATATATGCACAATGGAGAAAAAAAAGAGAGGTGTTAAGCACATAAGTTGGTAGAACAGCTGGTATCCTACTACCTCACTGGTCTGGTTCATTCTACGGTTTTAAAGAACTCCCATTGCATTCATTGTATATTTTCATTTTTTAAAATTCAAATTCTGTGTTGCATTTATGCCCTCAAAGTATAACACAAGTCTTATGGGTTCTAATCCTAAGCATACAAAGTCAGTGATATGGTTTGTTGAGAAAATAAAAGTGTTAAATAAACTTTGTGATGGAATGTCTATAGCTACTGTCTGCCTAATCAACCATCTAATTAGAGATATAGAGGCTGGCGATCCCTTCATGAATCACAGCCTCAAGGTTAAATTTCAACTAATTTCTGCTATGCTCTCATACTATGAGACCTTTAAGAATGTTAAATGATGAAATTGGTATCTCTGATGAATTATTTCAAGTTGGTACATCCTTCACAATCTACAATACCATCTACCAACCATGAAGGACAGGGTGATATCATGACCTCACCATTCTCATGTCTTCTGACAGCAGTGACTGAAGTCCCAGAAACTTCTCCCTTGGTTTTCAGAGGGTGGTCAAGGGAGAGAGTTATGTGTATCTATGTATGTGTGTATATATGTATATATATGTGTGTATATATATGTATTACTATAGTAGTCAATACAATACCCTTACATTGCCATCTGATGTGGTAGAAGGTAATATTTAGATTAAAAATGTTTTAGTTTCAAGAATTTTATTTGCTGTACAGTATTGTGGCATTAAAGGGTTCACGTATTATAAAAAGTGAATATTGTCTATAATCAATTTTTTTATTGAGATATTAGCAGAAAAGTTCACAAATTCTAGAAAATTACTAGGGAGAAAAATGTTTTGCATGTTACCAATTTTATTTTGTATATTGTATTTTATAGTTACTTCACAATAACTACATTAGGGAAAATGCTTATTGTTGGAATTGATGTTTTGTTCTGAAGGATTATACACAGAAAAGTGTATTTTTGGCAATCTCTAGTGAAAGATTACAATTTTTGTTAACTGTGGAAACCTAACCCCTACTTCCCATTGGTTCAACATATCAACATTTGTGTCTTTTACTTTCGTGCTATTTTCTAAGACTTTTACCCCTAAAAAAGTTGAACATTGACTGTATACACACACATACAAACACACACACACAAAAGCCTGGTAATCTCAGGTCAGTGGCATTAAATTATAGGGGTCAGGAAAGGCCACATTTAAGTATAATGGAAAACAGGAATTCTAACTGGCTAAGGTCAAGAGGAAGGGTTTTTCAGATCTGGGGGATAGCCAGTAGAACTGGGTACATCTGTATATTAGGAATATTGGTTTAGCAGCTTTATGCCAACTGTTGATAGCAGTTTAAATGTTGATAGCAATTACTTAGGTCTGAAGCTTTGAAGTTTCCCTTATTTCCTGTTCCTCTCCACCATCACCAGTTGGTCTTCATGTACTGTCAAATTTTTCTTCTTAAATATACTTCTTCCTTTCCATTATTACCATCCTAATCTAGACACTTATCATTTGTACCAGTGATTCTCAAATATTTCAGTCTCAGAATCTTTTACACCCACAAAAAATTATTAAACATCTGATTTTGGATAGCTTTTTAATATGTGTATTATATCTACTGGATATTTACTATATTCAAAATTAAAATGTTTTAGTATTATTATGAAAATAATTTTGAACCTGTGGATCCCCTAAAAGGGTCTTGAGGACCTCAAGAACAGTTGAGCTGTACTATTGTCAACATCTGTCTATCTCCAGTATGTTCCTAATCTATACTATTATATTACTTCCCAATCAATGTTAATGCACCAGTTTGCATTTTAAAATTATTTTCCCTCATTACCCTAATCTGAGAAAAAGAGAATCCCAAATAGATCTCCATTGTCTATAGTATATAAAGACTATCCTTCTATTCTAATGCTTTCTGCCCCAGGGCAATCTGAGCAGGAAAGTTTCACAATTGGGCAGCCTTGGGGCAGCTGGGTAGCTCAGTGGAGTGAGAGACAGGCCTAGAGGCAGGAGGTCCTAGGTTCAAATCCGGCCTCAGCCACTTCCCAGCTGTGTGACCCTGGGCAAGTCACTTGACCCCCATTGCCCATCCTTACCAATCTTCCACCTATGAGACAATACACCGAAGTACAAGGGTTTAAAAAAAAAAAGAAATATATATACAATTGGGCAGCCTCACTTCTGGTCCTATCTCTCATCAACTCTATCAGTTCTCTACTTTAGAAGCTTCCTGGACCTTAAAGTATCCACAAAGATGAAATGGCAATGTAGAAGCATTAATGAATTTTGAAAATGTAATCTGTGGTCTGCATGGTACTAGCCTGGTATCCTGTTAGAATCTCTATTGCCCTTTTAGCTCACTCCCTTAAAACTTCAGGATGGTGAGTGCTTTCTTGATTGTACCCACCTTGCCTTGAAATTACCTTGTATGTATACTATATTTCCTCATTTGAATACAGTATCTGCTGTTCTTCCTTTGAGAAAATGTAAACTCTTTGAGGACAGGAACTTGTTTTTGGATCTTTGTGTTATTGAGTACGTAACATAGAGTCCGTGTTTAATAAATGTTTGCTAATTGATTGATATTAATGAGACTAATAGCACCTAAATTAGCTACTTTTTGTGGAAGTTTTTTATCCGCAAGGATTAAAGCACTTTTCTACACATGGAAGGACTGGCTATTCAACTCAGTAAATGTGTTCCTATTCACATCTACTTTTTAGAAAAGCTTTCCTTCTCTCTCGGTAATGCACATGGGTGTTGGGTGATCATGGTAATCCCAGTGAGGTATTGTGTTGTAAGGCTTTTTCTGCATGAGTGACAAATCCATCCCATTTCTTTTCTTTTCCTTCTTTCTTCCTTTTTTTTTTTTTTTTTTTTTTAAATATAAGCCATAAATGACACAATTCTCATTGGGAGCTATGTGTTGTGCTCCAATTTTCAAGGATTTTTTGCACTGGCTTCTCTAAGGCTTTTGAGGACTAAACTCCAGAGAGTAATTTGTTATTGGCAGCTTCTAGTGAATAAGCCTCTTAATCATTTGGTTTCCCCCCCACCCCCTTCTTTCTATTTTTTCCTAACTTGAATGAGACTTGCTACTAGACATCTGTATTGGATTCAGGGCAGAGCTATGAGTCTCTTGGCCTTGTCTTGCCATGCATCTTGAGGGTTGGAGTAGGAAAGTTTGAAAATTAAATTCCTCAAGGAATTAGGTTCACTCCAAGTGTAAAAGTTTTAAATTAATTAGAATTTTAAAAATCTTTCTTTCAAATGCATTAATTCACATTTCATTTCACTCCTCCATAGTGGCATCGGATTAGATTTTTATGGATTTCCCTCTGATATTGTGTTTCTAATCTCATCAGAGCAATATACTGTGTCCTTGTAAGTTCTCATTTTGTACTCTCAGTCATGAACAAGGCTTCTTTGTAAATACACTACTCAGGGAAAGACTGTAATGTGTGTAAATTGATGTGCACTGTATGAAGTTAAAGGATTTGCCTTTTAAGTTACTAAATTAACATTTTAAAAACAGGGATCTCAGAATTTCCATATCTGAGGAAACATCTTAGGGCTGGTACATAGGCAATGCCACAATTTTTAAAAAATGGCTCTTTCACATGCAAATTGAATTATTCATATTCCAATGGGTTGTTTTAGGAATACAATCTTCTTACAGTCAAGAAGCACAGATAAGCAGATGACAAGGATATAGGAAGTACTTCGGAGATATCTGAACAGAGCAACCCCAAAGAATCAAGGAGTTGATCTGGGGTGTTGATATTTAAGGGACTTGCTTTTTCCTCTCCCTAGCAGGGTTTGATGTGACCGATCTTTAAGAGGGTTTTGTTTTTAAAAACATGTTCACCTTTAATTGGATTAAATAATAATTGTCTGACCATGATTTCCCAGGAGAAAGATAGTTTACAACATAAACCTAAGAATATCATTTGATAAGTGATGGTGTTTTTCAATTGTAATAGACTTCTGTAGGACTGGGCTGGGAGGAAAGAAAATGTGAACTTTACTACAGACAGTTTCCCTGGGGCTGAAGTGTCTTTGTCTGAATGTGTGTTTATTCATCTACTATTCTGTTTCTCTTCTTCTCTCCTCTCCCTCTCCCCCCCCCCCCTTTTTTTGTATCCTTAGCTCCCACTAGTGTCTTGCATGTTTTTATTCAGACAGTCCTGTCTCACTCCTCATATCTCAGTTAACCATACCATCCATGGGATTTTCTTGGCAAAAGATACTGGAATGGCTTGCCATTTCCTTCTGCAGTAGATTAAGGCAAACAGAGGTTAAATGGCTTACCCAGAGTCACACAGCTAGGAAGTATCTGAGGTTGTATTTGAACTCTGGTTCAACACTCTATCCACTGAAACACTTAGCTGCTTCTTATGTCTTAAACATACGAGGCACCAAAAAACAAAAAACCAAAAACCCTTACTTTCCATGTTAAAATCAATGCTGTGTATTGGTTTCAAAACAGAAAAGAGGCAAGGGCTAGGCAATTGGGGGTTAAGTGACTTGCCCAGGGTCACACAGCTGGGAAGTACCTGAGGCTAGATTTAAACCCAGGGCCTCCCATCTCTGTGCCTGACTCTCCGTTCACTGAGCTACCTAACTGCCCCCACTAGGCACTTAAAAAATGCCTATTGAATTCATGTGAGTAATTACAAGATCATAGATCTAGGGTTGGAAGGCACCTCAGAGGCCAACTAGTTCAAATCCCTTATTTTATGTATGAGAAAACTGGGATCTAATGACTTGCCCAAGGTTAGTCAGGTAGTAAATAAGCATCAGAGGTGGGATTTGAACCAGATTCTCTAGTGCAAACTAAAAGATTTATATCTTATTACCTTGGACAGCTCTCACCAACTGTCCTTCTCTAAAACTTCTACAGGTAGTCCATGAAGGGTGCTGGGCTTCTGCCCCTAGATGTCTTGACATTTCCTTTTTGGGTCAAATAGCTTTCTGGTGTTATAACTTGGGTCCCCTCTTCATGTGTAATTTTTTGCGGATTAGAGACCAATAAAAAGCAATCTTTGAAGGAAAGATCATTTAGTTTAACTTTTCATTTTTGGGGACTTTGTTGAGTTAAGTTATTTTGCTTCCAATGACATGCATATTATCTAATATTTTCAAATCTGTACACCTCTGATTTCTATTTGCTATTGACTTAGAGAAATGAGTTTATTTGTTATCTGCTACATGCCTTCATTATAGAATTGGCATTTAGTGGGAAGGGAGTCAATCTTGGAGTACTTCATCCCTATTACGGGACAGTGATCGGGAGCTCAGGTTGAATCTAAAAATGATCTCACCTCTACTAACAAAATTAAGAGGAGCAAATAGATATAATTTTATTCCTGTACCCTTTTTATGGGAACAGAGTAGCCAGTCTTTAGGCTCAACCTCCTTCTTTTCCTCCTGGCAAATTAAAGTCTCCTTTAGAAGATGCTAGAGCTATTTATTCATGCCTCTCTAAGGCAATCTGTCTAGACAGATCCATATAGTCACATATAATATACATGGACAAAACACAAATCATACCCCTATGTGTCCATATAAGAGTGTGTGTGTGTGTGTGTGTGTGTGTGTGTGTGTGTGTGTGTGTGCTTTCCCCAGCTCCTACTGGCACTGGCCAGCTTGGTCCAGAGAAGGTGGCTTACTACTTCTCCTATCCAGTCAACCCTTCCTTTTGCAGATAAGGAAACTGAGGTCTAGGAAGATAAATCAATTTGTCCATAGTGGCTGAGGTGGGATTTGAACACAGACACTGACTCCAAGCCCAGGACTATGTCCACTGCACTGGACTGCATCACTGGAGGTAAAGACCTTCCTTAGGCCTGGAAATGCACTGAATTTTCAATATCTTTCACTTCTATTGAACATTTAAAATATTGGATAGCTAGCACAGAAAATCCTAATCTCTTCTGGTCAGGAAGTTGCTGAAAACCTGGAGGAAAAAAATAACAAAAGAATTAATTGTAGAGAGAGTAAGAGAAAGAATGCTGGACTTGGAGTTAAAAGACCTGAGGGCAAGGTCTCTCCCTGCCAAGTGTGAGTTGATTGATCTTGGGCAAATTGCTTCATCTTTTCAGGTCTAATTTTCTTCTTCTAGTAAATGAGAATATTAGATTACGTGAGTGGTTGCAAACTCAAATACAGGGTGATGGTATACCGTACACCAGGATCCTCACCTATAAACATTATCTCTAGACAGCTCGGTGGCACCATAGTGCATGAAATACTGGGCCTAGAGTTAAGAAGGCCTGAGTTCAAATACAGCCTCAGTCACATACTGTGTAGCCTTAGACAAGTCATTTAACCCTATTTGCCTCAGTTTCCTCATCCAAAAAAATGAACTGGAGAAGGAGATGGCAAACTTTTGCTATTTCTGGTGTCTTTTCCAAGAAAATCCCAAATTGGAATCATGAAGAGGCAAACTCAACAATGTCATTACATATATTCTATTGTATTTTTATTTATTTAAAAATATTTCTCAATTACATTTTAGTAATAGTAGTGTCATGTACCAAATGTGGGTGGTACATATGTTTGACATCTCTGATCTTCCAGCCCTGACATTTTATGCTCCCCTTTTTGTGGTTTTGGGAGAGGTTCCCTTGGAGGAAAAAAAAGGTTGCAACTCGAGAAACCTGATGCATATGGAAAAACTCTATAAAAGGAGTTCAAAAACCTGGGTTTTCATTTTGCACACATTCAGTATGACTATAGATAAGGTAACCCAACTAACTCTCTATAAACTTCTAAAATAAGGACAATAATAGTCATATTTTCTACTACATGGGACTGGGTGAGGAAAGTTACTTTTCAATTAGAGTATGCTAAATAAACAAGCATCGCTTTTCTATTTAACATACTGGAAACCAAAACCCAAAGAGTCAATATAGAGGGTGGTCTTCTATTTTGGAAATTGCTGGAACCATCCTAAAGAATAAAAGGAAACAAAAATTTGTACAGTTCTCATAGACATAGCTGGTAGTACAGAGGATAGAACATTGGACCTGGAGTTGGTTAGATCTGAGTTCAAATATAGCCTCAGATATACTAGCTATATGACCCTGAGCAAATCACTTAACCTCTGCCTGTCTCAGTTTCTTCTACTGTAAAATGGGGATAATAATAATACCAATTTTTTAGAGTTGTCTCAGGATCAAACAAGAAAATTAAAAAAAAACCCTTAAAACAAAACCTGGCACATAGTAGGCACTGTATAATTAATTATTCCCTTTCCCCTACTTCCAATGAGGTTGTGTTTTTCACTTTTCAGATGAGAACTATTTTGTCTCCGATTTTCAACTAAGCCTCTTATTTAGGGAATAAGAAATGGTGATGTGGCTGATTTAAGGAGACACAAGGATTTGCAGTGTCTCTTTCAGCAGGTCTGTCAAGGCAGATGATAGAGAGAAGATAGCAGAACTGGCTGCTGGAAATAATTGCCTGCGTTTGCGAGCTACACCATGCACTCCCTCCCATCTCCAGCTCCCAACCAGCTGAGCAGAAAGGGCTTTGTTCCACACTCCTGGGGGACCTTGAGGCAATTTAATGCTGCAATGCCATCAACCATTTGGGTGTTTCTGACCTCCCATAAGGCAGAAATGTTTCCTTGGGGTTTTGAAGTCATTGTTACAGCTCTCTATACCTGGGAGGGGGTGGAGTAGATGAAGCTAGGAACTCCTAGAGTTAGAATTAGAGGATATAGATACAATTGCCAAACTGGGCAATCTTTATAGGATGACTATTTGAATATAAGGCATCTTAGGCATCAAACAGTTCAACCCCTACATATTATAGATGAAGAAGAAATTGAGTCATAGCCTGCCCCTCCAAAAATCCTTCCTTCCTAATTGATTGGTAAATAATCAATTAATAAACTTTTATTAAGCATCTACTAAGTGCCAGGCACTATGCTAAGCACTGGGATTATCATCCATGTTCCACTGCCCATGAGTAGGTTTATCTCAGGGTTCTGCCCTGAGCTCTTTCCTCTTATTTCTGTTTATTCTCTTTCTTGATGACCTTATCAATTCCAATATAGTCAGCTATCATCTCCAGGCAGATGATTCCCATAACTATATACCTAGTCTTCAGCTCTCTCTTGAGCTTAAGTTCTGAATCTCCATATGCCTAGTAGACATTTGTTTCTACCTGTACATCCTATAGGAATCTGATGAAACTTCAGCAAATACAAAATAGAACATATTAACTATTCCCCTAAACTTACTCCTTTTCCTAATTTGTCTAGTTGGGGGCATAACTTTTCTTTTAGTCACCTTGGCTCACAACCTAGAGGTCATCATGGATGATTCCTTCTTAGTCAGCCTCCCAACTTGGTCAGTTGCCAAATCTCTTCTGTTCTACCTCCTCCAATAATGATATCAAAAAGAGGAACTTCCACTTCAGGGGAAAACTATATCATAAAATCAGCATACAAACTTCCAAAGTGCAACCTAGCCTTCTCTTGACTTTCTGCTGTTCAATGCTGGTCTTGCTAGGTTATCTTTCATCTATAACAGTGAAGGCAAACCTATGGCATGGGTGCCAAAGATGGCGTGCAGAGCTCTCTATGTGGGCATACAGCCACTCTTCCCCCCACCAGGGTTTGTTAGTTGGAAGGCAGAGAAACTCAGGTAGAGCTTTGCCCCTCACCCTCTCTATTGTGACTGATGACGTTTTTTCACTTCACCCAATCCTCTGCCCAGCAGCCAATGGGAGTGCACAGTGGGTAAGGTGGGTGGCTCACAGGCTGCAGAGCTGGAGGAGAGCAGAAGGCTCAGACCACTCCCCTCCCACTCCCTATACTCACTGAGGACATTCCTCATTTCACCTGCCCTTCCATCCAGCAGCCCAGAGGCAGCACTTCCTCCCTCCCCTGTGTGGGGTAAGGAAGGGGGGAGCAGGGTACACCTGGCACTTATTGGTGGGGAGAGTCATGGCACATGGTCTCTGGAGCGGTGGGCACAGCACTGTCTCTAAAAGGTTCACCATCACTGATCTATAATATCCTCCCAGATTCTCTGTAATGATGGACCACCAACCCTATAGGTAGTCTCTCCATGCCTATCTTAGTGCTAATCATAGGCAGTTTTGATCAACTTGGTTTTTCCTTTGTGGATATGTGAGCTGAACACTTCTGCATTATTATGCACCACAGTGAAGGGGCTCTGCCATATTCTAGCACTTGATACAATTAGTACGATGCCATGTGAGATTAAATGGCACAAAGTCAAGTCAACATGCAGTTATTAAGTAAGTTTCTTGTATGTGCCAGGCAATGTGCTAACTTCTGGGGATATAAAGTCAGAAAGAGTTATGACTCTAGAGGAGCTAATAGATAAACATTCTAAACATATAGCAAATGAAAAAAAAAGAAAATTCAATATAATATGCAGGTAATTTTTAAAGTAATTTAAAAAAGCATTTTAAGTGATTAAAGTATCTTAAATGACTAAAAAAAGTATGCTATTCGGAAAACCAATATGTAAAAGAGCACATGTCCAGTATTTATCTGTTTGTTGTATAACCAAATGCCCAAGTATTCAATAAACAGGATTAGCTGCTATCAAATGAATCATGAAAATCTATTTCTTAAAGCAATAAACTAAATTATTAAAAAAGAATGGAGACCTACTTGGCATACATTATGTAGAAGTGGTGATTGCTTATCTTTCAATAAAAATACGTAAGAGAATAATAACAGACAATTAATATCAAGATTAAAAAAGCATATGCTGCCTCAACAAAATGAATAAATACAGCAGATCCCTTTCCCTTACCCTCTTACAAATGGTTTTCAGCACCTGTCTCCCACATAGCCCATTTTATGTTTGTGTTCCCATTCTCCTTTGATTTTCTCCATGCTGTGTATCTTCCCCCAACCCCCATCTTGCTTTCTGTGTAGTACAAGAATGGTTGTGCTGTACCAGAAGGGCAGCTAGAAAAGTAGTTTCTTATTTAAGAAAATGTGCTACTTGTTGTTCATTTTTCTGTCATTTATATTCTGTAGGCAATGTTGAAAGAGGTGACTTTTTTTGATGTTCATTTACGAGACGAGGCATGGCAAATTATACGGCTTTGCAGAATTTTCCAATTTTCCCCATCTCTCCATGCTTATTTAATTCATTTTCTTTTAAAGGGGTCTGCTACTCCAGATAAAAGCATTCTTCCCCCCCCCCCCCCCTGCTTGTTGCAACCAAAGGAAAGGCCAAAACCTGGAGGTTCAGAATCTGGATGGAATTGATGGCTGTTTAGTTATTGAAAGGAGGACTTTGCTTCTCTGCTAGTTAAATAAGCACATCTCCAAACTGGGCAATCTTAAAAAAAAAAAGGCCATTTGGCTATAAGTAATACACATCATCTTCCTAATGATTTGGACAAGATCCTAGACTATTCCCCAAATGTGAATAACAAAATAGTATTCTAGTCTGGTTACCTTTTAGTTATGCTTTGTAATTCTTGACCTGCCTCAAAAACTGCACGACCCATTTCTTCATTGTAACCCATTGTATTGACTGTCTAGAACAGTGATTCACAAAGTGGGTGCCACTGCCCCCTGGTGTGTGCTGCGGCGATCCAGGTGATGGCCACAGGTGCATTTATCTTTTCTACTAATTGCTATTAAAATTAAAAAAAATACTTTCCAGGAGGCTAAGTAATATTTTTTTCTGGGAAGGGGGTGGTAGGCCAAAAAAGTTTGGGAACCACTGGTCTAGAATACTTCTCACATCAAAGATGGGGCTACAGAGAGCATTCACAGAGTCATGGGATTTGGATCTGAAAGGGACCTCGGAGGTCATCTAGTCTAAACTCTTCATTTTTCAAATGAGGAAACTGAGACTTAGAGGGTGACTCATCTGAGATCAGACAGGCAATTAGTGACAGAATCAGGCTTTGAACCTCAGTTCTCTGATTCCAAATCCAGTGCTCTTTCTACTCTATTATGTCACTGTTCTGCTTTTGTCCTTTTATAGTTAATTTTCTACAGATTATTGTATAGCTGAGTGAAATAGCTGCTTTGGTGGTTGACGATAAGCCTTAGGTAGTAAGGTGATCCTCTGGAGGTTTGCTGCAAGTATCATTGTTACAATTCTAGTAGTAAATTGGACAACAAGAATGATATATGACTTTGATTCCCGTTGGATTTGATCTCCTCTGCTAGACTTCTATATATTGAGGCTTTTTGTTCCATGTATTTTGGAGAATGTATATTCATAATAATAGAACAATAAAATGATATAGTAATAATATATTCATTAATCTTATTTGTTAATAATTCTATATAATAATAAATATTATAATATAAATTGTGTCCCCTCATTCTGTTTGAGAACATCAGTACCACCCTTTGACTACATGTCCTGGCATATGGAAGGGAGTTGGCAGAAGTCCCTGGGTGATGGGTGGTATGTCCAGAAGTCAAGACTTGGACCTGGATTGAAGTTAGACTGTCCAGTCAGAGAGCCCCAGGAGAAGTGGTGAAAACTAGCTTTATAAGAAAGGGGACACAGGAAACTCTCTCTCTTGCTGGATACTCATCACTCTCTCTCTTCCTTCTCTGGAGCTTTTAACTCTTGGCACATACTGGTTTATTTCCAAGCTGCTTGCAGGAGGAGCCAAGGCAACATGTTGTAAGATGGCTAGAAATTAGGGTGATCAGGTGATCATGTGATCTTTCTCTCTTATCTTCACTAATAAATAATTATAAATTAGTATATAGTCTCTAGAGAATTTTAATCATAATAGTGTTGTGCAATTCTACCTCACTCAAATTGAATTTATGAGCGAGTCAAGACATCATCTTGTGATGCCATTGATTCCCTTCAGAAAGAAGGATGGAAAAATAATGAAAGGTAGAAACAACTCTTGTATTAGTCATGCATTCAAGGCTCTTGAGTATTTGACCTAAACTTAAATTCCCCTCCTTATTTTTCCCCATTCTCTTTTTTTTTCAAATCTTTACCTTCTGTCTTAGAATAGATTGAAAATATTGGTTCCAAGGCAGAAGAGGGGCAAGGGCTAGGCAATTTGGGCTAGGGTCATACAGCTAGAAAGTGTCTGAAGCCAAATTTGAACCCAGAACCTCCCATCTCTAGCTCTTGCTTCCCTAATTCTCTTGAGTGAACTTGTGCTCCAGACAGATTAATCTCAATCTAGATATGTTAAGCATTTTTGGGTATGTTTTGTTCACTGGATTTTCTATTCCTATATTGCCTAGAACTTGCATACCTCTCTCTTCTTCATCTCCAATCCACAACCTACTTACCTTTTAAGGTTAGTTCACATTTCTCCTCTGCTGTGAAGCCTTTTAAAATTTTTAAAAAATTTCCTGCTTGAAAGCAGTTGTCTATGAAAAGTGTATCTCTCTGGCTTTGAATTCAGAAGTCCTTGGTTCGAATCTCAGCTCTATCACTCTCCAGCTATGTGACTTACAGTAAATATCTTTACCTTTTTGAATCTGTTTATTCACTGTAAAAACGAGGATAATAGCTTACCTCATGCGACTGCAGTGAAGGCAAAATGAGACAAGCTATGAGAATGTCAGCTATTATTGCTACTTCAGAGTGTAGTGATCTCTTCTTCCTCGGAAAAAGTATAATCCTTACCTTCCCAACTGATTATTTCTTTTGACATATTACCTATGTCTTGCCAGATTTGTTGATGTTTCTCTCATGCCAGACTCTTCCTGGCCCTATTTTGAGTTTTCTTGGCAAAGACACTGGAGTGGTTTGCCATCTCCTTCTCTAGCTCATTTTACACATGAGAAAACTGAGGCAAAAAAGGGTTGTGACTTGTTCAGGATCACACAACTAGTAGATTTCTGAGATCAAGTAGTAGATTTCAACAAGATTTGAATTCAATTCTTGATTCTAGTCCTGGCACTCTGGTTACTGTGCCACTTAGCTATCTTGCTGGGTACTCCATAAATACTTGGCAATTGGTTGGTATTAAAAATTAGCTGTAGACAAACTGTATTAAAAAAACTCTTACCTTCTGTCTTATAATTGATACTAAGTATTGGTTCTAAGGCAGAAGATGGGTAAGGGCTAGACAATTGGGATCAAGCCATTTGTCCAGGGTCCCACAGCTGTGAAAGTATCTATAGCTACCTTTGATCTCAGGACCCCTCAGTGTTCAGCCACCTTGCTGTCAGAAACACTCCACATTTTATAGGTTATTCATATGCAGAGATTTGAAGACTGACTAAATAAGGCTTAATTTATGCTGTTGACTCAGTTCTCACATTATAATGATTTGGAGTAGAATAATGACCTATTGGAGATGAATTCAACAAGCATTAGTAAGTCCTAACTATGTGCTAAGCATTTTTTTTAGGTGTTACTAGGGAGCACAAAGTATAGCAGACTTAGATTTGGAGGACCTGAGTTTGAATTCCAGCTCTGCCATAAACCACCTGGGTGTGACCTTGGACAAATTACAACCCTTCTCTGAGCCTTGGTTTACACATTTGCAGTTCCTTCCAGTCTTAACTCTATGGTCCCAATGTTGGATTATGGTCCCAATATTCACCAAAAACAAAAACAAAAACTCGTTTGCCAAAGAAGCGGGTTGATATACTAATTGTAACATGAAAACTGTAAAGGCAGAGATAAGCACAATCAATAGACACTCATGGAGCCCTGAGGGCAGGAAGGGACTATACTCTAGTTGGAATGGAAGTCTGTGTCTCTCAGGAAGCTGAAAATAATCAAGAAAATTCCAAGTTGGAAAAAAGTAAGTTCTCTCCCTTAGAAGAAATATTTAATCTTTCTTGAACTGATGAGATAAATGTAAATACATAATAAACAAAAATTTTAAAAAACCCTCTAATCAAATGCAGAGTACTCAAGGTATGATTTTGTACCTAAGCTTCGTAATCAGCCTGGAGTAGTAATTGAAACATCGCCCTGCCCCCATACTTGTTATGTGACAATGTGCAGATTAACTTCTTTAGCTTTAGTTTTTCTCATCTGTAAAATGGGGATGATATTATTGTGAAGCAAAAATGAAACATTGTAGATAAAATGATTTGTGAACTTAAAAGCTTATGTAAATTCTATTTATGAATATTTTCTCCCCTCTTATATAGGCCAGGACACTAGAAGCCCTAGAAATACTTGAGTTAAGTCCCATAGTATAGCATCAAACACTATTCTTTTGATGCCATAGAACAAACTGGGCAACTTGAGTTTATTTTGCCCACAGGTAGATTGCCCTAAAACTCGGGCCTTCAAGTATGTATGGATTGCTCTATGATTTCATAGAGAGCTCCTGAGACCTCCTTTCCCCCAAACCCCACTTCCATATGACATGTTTTATCCTTAGATCATGGAGTATGCTTTTATTAAAGCTATTATCTCCTTTGAACCCTCATGTTTCTGAGTGTTCCTTTGTACTAGATGAGGGAATCACTCTCAGGATGTCCTCTATCTCCTACTTGAAAATAAAGGGTCTAAATGGAAGCCAGAAGTCTTCTCACCAAGTGGCTTAGCCCTTTTAGCCCTTCACAGAGCATCTGTTCTTTCTCCAGAGGCATTTGCTTCTGAAAACTCTTGGGATAAAAATGTTGATTTGATACTTCAGAAGGATTACTGAAATCTCAGTTGGAACCCTGAAAAGCTTGAGTGGTTTCTGTTTGCTTTCCTCTAGGTTGTAATCATCTGAATTGAAGAATTCCTGGTGTTAATCTAGGCATTAAAACTGTAAGGGAAGTCACATTGGGTCAACTAATGTTCCATGGAACTAAGTTTTCTGTCTTAGAAAGAGGCAACAAAGAATGTTTACAGAGAGGGCATGATGTCAGCTTTCAAAGGCTAGGTGTGTGTGTACCTTAAGCATACTGATCCTTCTTTATCATCTGTGAATTTCTCTAAACACTTCTTGACTTTATCATTTTCTTCCTGTTGTGTACAATTCCATGTCAACCTTAAAGCATAGAAATGTGAACTATTATGTGCTACTTCTATCGTTTTCTAAACCACCTCTGTCAAGCATATAGTACTGACTCTCCCTCTATTTCCAGAATCAAAGATCAAGAGCTGGAAAGGACCAAAGAGAACATCAAGTATAGTTCTGCTGTGCTTGGAGATGGGGAGATTGAAACTCGGAGGGGTTAAATGACTTTATTCAATGTCATAGGAATAGTTAAATCACAAGGTGAGTCAGGATTTGAACTTGTACACTCCAAAGGTGAATCCAAAACCTTTCCCAATGCAACCTTAACTCCATAGTTATGGTATGGCATTTGGTGAGTCAGATAATAAATAAGTGTCTACTATGTGATTAAGCCTATGTTTTCTTAATCTAACCATTAATGCTTTTATGAATTGTGTTTATGTTCTCTTCCTAGTCTGAAAATTCCTGATATTTAAATGTTGCCCTCATGCAGAATCCTACCTATCTCTTTCTTCATTTTTGAGCCTCTTCTAGTGCAGATATGCCTTTCTTAAGATGTGGTGACCAGGTTAACTTCTGGTTTGAACCCTACTTCTGAGTCTTACTAGTTGTATGACCATGAACAAGCTATTTCACCTCTATGAACCTTAGTTTCTTCATCTATAAAATAAAGAAGATGATATCTATGTCAACACCCTTATAGAGCTGCTATCAGAAAAATAAAATTATTTATATATAGCTCTCTGCAAAAAATTTAAAGCACTATATTAATGCTTCTTGTTCTTCTTCTCCTTCTCTTCCTCCTTTTTCAAATCTTCCTTCTCAAAATTTAAAGCACTATATTAATGCTTTTTGTTCTTGTCCTTCTCTTCGTCTTTCAAATCCTCCTCCTCCTCCTCCTCCTCCTCCTCCTCCTCCTCCTCCTCCTTCTCCTCTTCTTCTTCTTCTTCTTCTTCTTCTTCTTCTTCTTCTTCTTCTTCTTCTTCTTCTTCTTCTTCTTCTTCTTCTTCTTCCACTTCTTCCTCCTTTTTCCTTCTTCCTTTCTTCTTCTTCTTGTGAGGCAGTTAAGTTTATTATTGGAAAAGACCCTGAACTTGAAATTAAGCAGATAAAATTTGACTAGTAGCTCTCTACTGCCTGTGTGGTCCTGGCCAAGTCTCTAAACCTCTGCTTCCTCATATATAAAAAGGGATTTGTTAAACATATAATATGTTCCAGGAACTGTGCCAATTATTTACAAATATCATCTCACTTGATAATTGGGATGGCCTCTGCCCTGTTGTAGAATTTTTAGTCATAAATGACCCTTAGCAGTCCTTCAGGCCAACCTTTTCACTTTACAGACAAAGAAACTGAAGCCCAAAGAAGTTAACTGATTGTTCCAAGGTCCCACAGGTAGCTGGTAGAACCAGAGTTTGAAGCTGGTAGAACCAGAGTTTGAACACAGGTCTTTTTGTTCTAAATCTAGTATTATGGGTCCATTAAGGCAAAGAAGATAAAAATATTCTGTAAATCATGAAATCTATGGGATTATTATTTCCATAGTTATTTCTGTGGTGGGCTCTCTGTTTCTACTCTGCCTTTTTTAATGTAAAGAACATTCCAGTTGTGTCTTTTGCAGCTGATACTTCCAGATGTGGATATTAAGATTCCTTTGCATCCAATACAACTTCTATTTCTAGATAACACATGAAAAGTCTAATGACTTTGAAGAACACTTGCAGGCAACATCCTAGTATTTAGATGCTAAGTGCTTTGGGAACCACTTGATAAAACTACGGCAGAAATTGCAGTCAGGGCCAATATCTCTTTGCTCTGCAAAAAAAAGAACCCTAAATCAAGGTCATTTCAATTTCTTAAAGAACATTTTCTTTCTGCATTTTTTCAGTCATGCCAATGATAGCTGAGGAGGCAGGGACAGGTACTGACAGGCAGTAAGGCCCAGTAGAAAATGTCTAGGAATTGTAGTCAGAGGGCCCAGGTTTGAATGCTCTCTTGGCTGCTTACTTCTTCTTTGACCTTGGGCAAGTCTTCTGTGTCTTCTTCATCTGCAAGATGAAGCAGTTGGACTGAACGAACTCCAAGGTCCCTTCTAGCTCTCATCTACCTTCTTTTGACTGTATCGATGAATGGTGGCATTCTCAGTTGTATGTCTGGGTTTTCTGGTCAAGAAACTGAATTGTATCAGATTAGGATTTAATGTGGTTTTATTAGTTGCAAATGATATCTTCAGAAGTCAGGTGGATGTTAGAAGAGATCAGGAAATAATTCTAATACACAGACTGAATGTATTCCCAGATTAATGCTTTTTAAAAATTTAAACCTTGAAAGAAACAAACAAACAAAAACAAACAAAAAAAGTACAGAGTAATCTAAAGGAATAGATTTTTTTAGAATCTAAACATTTCACAGACTGAAAATTTATTTGTATTTTGGACAAGGTCAATACAGATGTTTATTTTGCTTGACAATATGTTTGTAACAGAAGGTTTTGGTATCCTTAGTGGGGTGGGGGTTTGGGAAGTAAGTGAGAGGGAGCAGGAGGATCTTCATTTTAAAATAAACCAAGATTTAATTCCTCCCCCTTCCCCCAAACCAATACTATGTATTGGTTCAAAGGCAGAAAAGTGGTAAGGACTAGGGAAAGGGAGTTAAGTGACTTGTCCAAGGTTACACAGCTAGGATGTGTCTGAGGCCACATTTGAACAGATGACCTCTTGCCTCTAGGTCTAACTCTCTATTTGCTCAGCCACCTAGATACCCCACAAATTTAATTAAAAAAACCCAACACTTAGCATTTTAGGCTTCTCAAACAGAAAGCAAGGTAAAAGTAGTTCTGTAATTGTTATTTGATATTCTTTATTTACCTAATGACAATACTACAAAGACTAAAAATATTCAACTCCTTTCTTTTCCCTCATTCATTGTATTGAATACAATAACCTTTTGGTTTTTTGATTAAAGAAACTGAGACATACAGTGAGGGTCAGATACCTGATTGAGATTCGGTAAGGGATCAGGAGCAGGGTTATTGATGCACCCAACTGTCTCTGAATCCTGGGCTGCTTCTCAGCATCCCTTAGGTAAGCTTTATGTGTACAGAATACTGTCATTTTAGGAAGCAGCTTGTGAGTTATCCCTTCTTCTAGAGATCTAATAAAGGCTACTGTCCTTTTTTCACTGACTACATGGTACAGACTATGCTTAAGCATTAAAATCCCATTAGAAAGATGACATGGAATAGTAGATAAGTTCTAGAACTTGGGTCAGGAAGACCTTTATTCATCTCCTTTTTGAGCCCTTAATGAGCTGCCCGAATATGGGGTATATGAGGTGTTTAGGGAGGGCTAGCCCCCTACTGAGGGCTTGCTGTGCCTTTTTTAGAACTTCTCATTCACCTTTGGTGTTCATCTTCACAAAGCTCTTATTCATGGCTCCAAGAAGCTGTAGCATGTGCAGCAGCAACACCCCAGCAAAACTGTCTTAGCAGATGGGCTGAACTAGTTTGAGGGTACCCAACAGATGTACAGTCTGTCAATGGCTTAGGAGAATGTCTACCTTAAGCATGTCATGAAGGTGGCTGAGCTCTGTGGAGTGCTTAGAGCTTAGTCAGACATCAAAGAAGCCAAGGTCATCTTCTACTGCATCCTGAGTCATCACCAGTTATCTTGATTTTTGTCTTGCCACTGGGCTGCAATGACTCTGGAAGAGACTGAGGCTGATGACTTTGTGCAACTCTGCTTCATTTAAATCTAATTCATACACAAGCCAAGATACCAACCCATGATTTCATTGGTCCTCTGAAACTAAGAATGAGCAACTAGCCATCTTAGCTGGTTACTAGTTATACTAATGTGACCTTGGGGAAATAATTTAATCTCTCTGAGATTTAGGGAACTCTCAAGATAAATCAAGGTATATCTTAATGGAGGGAGTTCTCACAGTGATGGAATCATAGCTCTTTGCTATAAATCTATTATTTTATAAACTTATGCTTAAACAGTGTGAGTCCATCTCGAGAGCAATTTGACTCAGTCATAAACAAGAATATCCTCCATTGGATGTGTTTTTTTGTTAGAAGTTAGACTTGAGAAGACTTTCATGCACATCTGGGAAAATAGTGTAGTAGTCATCTGAAAGAGCATTGAAAGTGGAGTTGGAGAAACTGAGTTCAAATCCTGTCTCCTTCACCTTTATGACTTTGGGCAAATCACTTTTTTAGGGAGCCAGAAGTAGTGAGACATACCTGTAATCCCAGTTACTTGAAAGACCAAAGCTGACAGATCCCTCAGGTCTGGAAATTCTGAGTTACAGTAGGCTAGCTTGATCCATACCAAGTTTAGCATCAGTATGATGAGTTCCCAGAAGAATGGGGCCAGCAGGGGCCAGCAGGTTGTGTAAGGAGGAGTGAACTATCCCAAATTGGAGCTGGAATGGGTCAAACCTCCAATGCTGATCAGTAGTGGGATTAGGCCTATGAGTAGCCCCTGACTCTTCCATCTGTATTAGAAGGAGAGACTCAATCTTTAAAACAAATGATCTGGGCCTCAGTTTCCTCATTGTAAAATGAAGGGTTAGATTCAATGACTTCACTGAGTCTCTCCTAACTTTAACTCAATGATCTTGCAATCTGCCATTCAGATCCCTAATGATCACTGCATTCTTTATTTAAGACAGTATGAATAGAGTATGTATATTTGCCCTTGGTACTCAGACCATTTTCATAAAGATTTTATATTTATAGAAATGAAGGCACATAGGTCCACTGATTTCTTTATTCTGTGTGTGTTGATTTTTTTCAGGTCTTTTCCCTTTTTCAGATACCTTTAAAAAATCGAATGGTAGCACACTTAAATTTAATATTTCTTCTTCTGTATTCATTTAGTTAATTCCAATCACTTCTATCAACTTCCTTTAAATGCCTTTGCCATTTTTCCTTAACATGGTTCAGTACTTAGGTGGTAGGGTGTGGATGCAATGGTTTTAACTCGAGGTGCTAATAAAAACAGATCTCCAAAGACACAACATCAAATCTGATCCAATTCACATCTACTTGTTAAACTATATTTATTTAGGTTAACTTGATACAATTAAAAAGTACATGGAAGTTTTCTTTAGTATTCACTTCATTTCTGGTTAGAAGACTTCACCTTTTTATTATCATGTTCTTTCTCACTCTTACTTAACAACAGTGGCATTATGTGGTTTCCTGGCTACTTGATAGTCTTTCTCTGTGGTTTACATTTCATATCTGGGCTCTGATTAAGTACCTTGATTCCAAATTTAGAATTCGACTTTTAAATTTGAAAGGGAGTTCAGTTGGTAATCAGGTCCAACCTGTACCCCAGTGGCCACCTCCTTCTTGTCAATCAGCCTCTGCCTGGAGACCCTTGGCAATAAGAAATCAACCATCTGTTAATGAAACCCACTGTATTTTTAAAATAACTCTAGTCAATCCTTATTTCAATTCAAAATCAGTTTTTTCACAACTTTTATCTAGTGTTCAAAATTCTATTTGCAAAGCTAAGAAAACTAGCCTTTTAAAAAATGACAATTCTTCAAATGTGTAAAGATAATTGCCACATCATCTAGATTAAAGCTTTTCTCTAGGTTAAACATCAATAGTTCATTCAACAAATCCTGGCATGACCTTACTTTTCAATCTTCTCATCATCTTGGTTGTCTTCCACTTCATTTGCCCCAGCTCACTATCTTCCTTTCTAAAATATGGCTCCCATAACTAAGTTCAGTATGCCAGATATACCCTTGATACATAAGGATTTTATATTCATAGGAAAGTAGGTATGTAGGTCTACTAATTTCTTCTTTGATGTGTGTGTGTGCTGATAGTACTATCTGTGACACTTTCCATTCTTTTAGAATCTTACCAGAACAGTGGGTCTCCAGACTATTATCTCTCTTGTTCTGGACATAATTTTTTGACTGTCAAGTCATATTACTGACACTTCTAAGTTGCAGTCCAGTAAAATCCTAAATCTTTTTCACTAACACTGCTTTAGACATACCTTTTTATCTTTTGTTTCTATAATTTATTTTTTGAATACAAGTTAGGGCTTTATATTTACATTTACATTTCCCTTAAATTTCATCTCATTATATTTGGCCCATTGTCCTAGCTTGTTGATATTTTTATTTTTGGATATTGTTGATGTTGTTCAGCAATTCCTCCTAGCTTCATATCATCCACAAATTTTATAAATATGCCTCCCACATCTGTAATCAAGTCATTGATATGGATGACAAACAGAACAGGGCAGAGGACAGTTTCCTAGAGTTTTCTGCTTGGGATTTTTCTCCAGGATTAGACAGATCTATTAATGATTACTCTTTGGGTCCCATCATTCAACTAATTTTGCACCTATTTAAATATACTATCATTCAGTATTGTTGTGAGGAAGATAAGATTAGTTATTGATTAGGTATTAAGTACATAGCAGGAAGGAGCTGGAGCTGGGAATTCCAGGATGGAATGAGGGAGCAGGAAGAAGTGACTTGTACTCTAGGAAGGACTCCATTGGGGGTTAACACAAACTGTGGTTAGCCCTGAGAGCACTCAGAGTAAAAGGACATCCTGTATCCTGATTTTTCCCTGGGATCTTGTGTGGTGGCATCTAGCAGAGAGTCAAGATCTACAGTCCTGTGTCAAGGAAGAGGAGGAGTTTGGGATCTATCTGGTGGACAGAGTCTTGAGCACACCTTCTCTACTTGGTACCTGAGACAACCTTGGCTCTTGGCATCCAGAGATCATCAGTGGATTGCAGTGAGAATCCCAAAGCCACAAAGCCCCTAGCTGAGCTGTTCAAGCCTGGCAGGTTCTAGGTCTGAGGCAGTCACTCAGAGACTCCACTGCTCCTTGGGCCCTGTCAGTTTAGATTACTAAATTAGTGTAGAAATAGGTCTTTCCTTTCCCTGTGGGTTATGTCATTAGATTTAAAGTTTTAGAGTAGTTATCCCTGTCCCACCTTTTAGTTGTTCATAATTAAACCCAGTTATATCCTGTTACCTTGTCTGTTGAAATTCAAGGCCTCTGGCCAGAGTGACAGTTGGCTAACTGTCATTTGTCAGTTAAGAGCAGCTTGGCTGTTCAAGTCTTCAATGTCCAGATCTAGTCTCTCATAAATCCCAGTGTGTGTGTTCCCACAAACCACTTAGTTTATTTATAATATCCCTGGTGACCCCATTATCCTTACATATATTTCCCACAGTATGCATCCTTTCTTCTAGGCTACCTCCTGCTTTTCATCTTATCTTAGCTGTTTTATGTCCTGTTACCTCTAGGCTCTGTCTTGTTATAAGTAAGAGAGGATTATAGCATGTGAGGTTGGTCTACAGGGGAGAGTTGCAGGAGGATAAAGATTCTAGAATGTGAAGGTAGGGGTCAGACAATTAACTGAGGTTTTGGCTCTCTCTGGAGGTTTCTGGAGAGAGTGGCTGCTTTTCCTTAGTAGCTGATTCTACCCTGATTCCTCATCCTACCCGCTGCCTTGCTGTTGTCTCCTGTGTTTCCTTGTGATCCTGAACATCTGGCTATCTGACTGTAAGAGCAGGTCTGGGTTCCTTTTGGATCCAGGACTTTTCCTTTGGAGCTGCCAAACTGCCAAAAGACCACTACCTCTAATACCACCTAAAGGGGGATGGGAGTTTAGTGCAGATTTAGGTAGAGCAGGGACTGGTATTTAGGTCAGAGAGGTGAGGGTTAGTGTAGATTAAACTCTCTGAAGACTTCCCATGAAGGAATAAATTAGATTTGGGAAATTTTAGTTAGTTGACATCAGTATTAGGGTTATCCTAATTCCCATTTATCCTTTCCCCTTAACATAAATACAACTTCCCTGTTACTAATTGGTCTGTGTGTATTGGTCTCTGACCAGGCTCAGCCTGGACTGCGTTTTGTTGGCCTTCCTAAACCACAGTTAATATTCTGATACTGACCCAATTCTAACTATCATATCCCATCCCCAATACTACCCTAATATAGAGCGTTATAGCAGTCTTCGATATCTCAGTGTTCTTCACAGAGTGGAGGCTTGTTATATATTTTTTGAGTTAGGTTCCTGGGGTCTGATATGTTGAAATATGTTGATGATGTCAATAGATGAAAAAGGTTTCATGTGACACCACTTTTGAGAAGTATACTTGAATTGTAACTTTGGAAACATAGTGCCAAAGTTATATTATTAATTATTCTAATGGTGGAAATTTCAGAAATTGTAGCAAGGAATCTGGGGAGATAGCATTGGGTTGGTGTGGCCTTTACATTGAACCATCTGGGAAGACTAATGCTATATAACCAGTGGACCTTTGTTCATTTTGTTATTTTGGGCAAGGCACTTTCACTCTTTCCTCTCTTCCTTAAAGAACTGTCAAGATCAGATGAAATAAAATATGTGGAATCAGGCTAGAATCAGAAAGTGAAACATAAATATAGTTGTTGCTACCATCTTGAATTATCTGAGGCTCTCCAGCAAAGATGCCTTTGTGCTACTGTTGGGATCCAAGGAATTCTATTCTTATATTAGCTGGATTATAAAATGTGTCCTTACCAAACATCTTAGCTGCGAATAACCAAAATCAGAACCATAAGCCTAAAAAGCAAAGTTTTCTGAACATTTGAGTGTTGGTGGAGCAATGCCCAGTGAAATGGAAGGATCAATTTCACACATTCCATTCTTGAGATGCTAATGGATCTCTGGTTCAGGACTTAACAGCTTGTAGACATAGATGCCAGAAGGGGGAAAAAAAGACCCAGGAACATGACCAGGAAATTCAATTATTCAGGCAGGGATTAAAAAAAGAAAAAGAACAACTTTTATATTCAACTTTTCTGCTGACTCCCATAGAAGGAGAGTGGTAGCAGCAATGATAACCTCCATTTGCAAGTTAATAAATAACCCAAGCCCCTGACTAGAGTTTGCACATTTGGAGACAGTCTCAGTTTTGGAGAAAGCTGCTACTTGTTCAACCCTTGTTCAACTGATGGAACAATCTGTTCTCATTATGGTGCCCTGCCACCTCTGCGAAAGTTAGATTGCAAGCTGTCCAACTGTGAAGCCCAAAAAGTCAAGCTGCCCTGACTTTTGGAGTTTAGCCCTTGAATTGTTAACTTCAAAATCAGTGGGGAAATATGGAATACAGGAGGAGGCCTGTTTTATTTCCCCCCAGATGGGGCAGGACTGTCATTTTGGAAATGTTATCATTCTAGATTTTCCTAAAACATCTAATACAACACAGAAGCAGCATGGTCAGTGAACCAGATAATGACTGAAAATGATACCATGGTGTTCTTTCACGTGAAGCCCCAGAGATTTACACGTTACATTTCAGAGCTGGGTTCATCAAATGGTACTCCTTTCACCATAGAAAGGGTTTAAGATATGACCTGAATTTTTAAAATTATTATTTTATATTAAAATAGTGTTATTCAATGAGCATTAATTAAGTACCTGTGAAGGATTAAATAGCTTATCAATGAGTTTAGGTGGATTAAGACTAGCTAGAGAGTTTAATATGGAGCTGTGTTGTAAGTATTCTCATGGAATCATAGTATCTCAGATTTGGAGGATATTTAAGAGGCTCTCTTAAAAAAAACCTGAGCTATTAATAGCCTCTTCTATAAAACATTTGATAAACAGTCATCTAGACTTGCCCGAAGACCTCTAAAGAAGGTGAACCTACTTAACTATGAGGGAATCACATTCTACTTTTGTATAGCTCTAATTGGCAGGTGATTTTTTTTTTTTACCTTAAGCAGAAATTTCTCTATCTGACCACAACCCATAGACTGCCCTTTGGGACTAAAGAAGAACCAGCCTAACCCCTATTTCATGTAACAGACCTTAAAGTACCTGAAGAAGGTTATTGTATCATCCTTGAGTGCTCTTTTACTCACCTTGAATGATCCTCCAACTGACCACCATGTGGATTAAAGATGGTGGTATCCTTGTTACTCTACTGGTTTTTTATTTTTATTATCTACTTATCTATCTATCTACCTATCTATCTATCCATCTATTTTCTTGTTTATTTATTTATTTACTTTTAAGCCCTTACCTTCTGCCTTGGAGCCAATACTGCGTATTGGCTCCAAGGCAGAAGAGTGGTAAGGGTAGGCAATGGGGGTCAAGTGACTTGCCCAGGGTCACACAGCTGGGAAGTGTCTGAGGCCAGACTTGAACCTAGGACCTCCTGTCTTTAGGCCTGGTGCTCAATCCACTGAGCTACCCAGCTGCCCCCACTACTAATTTTTAAAAAAACTCTTACATTCCATTTTAGAATCAATACTATATATTGGCTCCAAGGCAGAAGAGTGGTAAGAGTGAGGCGAGGAGGTTAAGTGACTCGCCCAGGGTCACACAGCTAGGAAGTGTGTGAGGCCAGATTTGAATTTAGAATCTCATGTCTCTAGGCCTGGCTCTCAATCCACTGAGCTACCTTGCTTCCCACCTTGCCCTACTCTTGATGTTTTCTAGCATATCAATATTATTCTAAAAATTTATCTCTCAGAACTCAACCCTGATTTGGGATAACCAGGTCACAGTATAGTGGGACCCTCACCTTTTTAATATTGGAAACTATACTTATTTTAATGCAGTTTAAGAATGCATTGGCTTTGGTGACTGCCATATTGTTCTACTGATTCATGTTGAGCTTGTGACTTACTAAGGCCTCAGATCTTTTACAGATGAGCTATTATGGTTTAGCCATGACATATATATTTTTACCCAAGTCATTAATAAAAATGTTAAATAGCATGGCTAAACATGAGACTGTGGCTAACTCTACTGGAAACCTTCTTCCAAGCTGACAATAAACTGTTAATGCATATTTGTTGGATTTGACCATTTAACCAATCTAAATGATAAAATTTGCTTCTCTCCATCTTTTCCACACCATTTTGTTAATCTTCATTTGAGTTCTATTATTTGCCTTCTAAGAGGATGTTGAATTTATCTGCATCATCCTCCCCTCCAACTTTTTATAATTCTCCATATACCTAAGTGTGAACTCCTGCATTATTCATGTTGTTTCATTCTGTTACCCTTTAGTTGCCTTTAATATTCCTATTATCATAGAAAAAATTCTTATTTTAATTACCTTTCCTTTCTTCTATAACCAGATCCTGCAGGAGACTTAGATTCTAATTCTAGCTATGTGATTAACTTGAATAGCTAAATTTTACATTCACTCACCTGGTACAGTACTAGACAGAAGCAAAACCCAAACTGAAGTCTTCTTGACTTCAAGTTTAAAATGTTCTCTACAAAACCATGTTACCAATATGTAGACTCCTGGGCAAATTTCATCCTCTTTTTGAAACTCAGTTGCTTTCTCTTTTTAAATAATACTGTTTCCCAGTGTGGTAGTGTATGCATTTAATTCCTTCTACTTAGGGATGCTGAGGCTAGTCATAATTTGAGTTCTGAGTTTCAGCAGGGTTCACACTGATCAGCTATCTGGCACAAATTTTATGTATCAGCTCCCAAGAATGAGGGGTAAACTGGCTTAGGTCAGAAAAATGGGGAAGGTCAAAGCTTTCAGGTGAGTGAGCACTGGGATTGGGTCCACAGGTCTCCATCTAACTGAGTAAAAAAAGGGGAAAAAAGATTATTGCATGAGAGAAAGTACAATTGGTGTGGGCCAAGTTCCCTTTACTTTCATGGCATGTATTATTTAATTCAATTTTCTCTGTTGGTATTTATTATTGAGGGGGTATATCAAACATGGCAGAATGGGAAAAGTGCTGATTTTGGAGGACAAAACATGGACTTTGAATCTTGCCTTTAACTCGTTACTTGTGTGATAAGGCATTTGACACTGTTGCATCTCACTTTCTACATCTATAAAATGAGGAGGTTGGTTATGTAATCTCTTCCAGATCTAGATCCCAAATCATAGGAATATACTCTTTTTTGGTCCATTTTTAGTATCCTCAGTTCTCATTTATTCATAGAATTGAGAGCTGGAATGCCAGCAGAAACTTTCTGATCCAACCTCCTCATTTTATAAATATAGATTTTTTAATAGATTATACATTTACAGATGATGAAACTGAGGCTCAGTAAACTTGGATGACTTGCCTGTGCCTTACATTATTATTCTGACTTCTTTCTGTCCTTTCTCACTTACATACCCATCAAATCTCTGGGTATGGACACAGATTGGGAGGCTGTGGAGAGCTCTAACACACGCCATCCTACTATTATTTATTTTGGTCAGTGTTTAACTAATGTTTCCATTACTAGACAAACTCATTTGAGCAGCCTGGGGCAGAGACAAGTAGGAACAAGAACAGCTATATCACATGCTCTTTCTCCATGATACTCCTTTAAGACCAGTCTCCAAACATTCCAAAGAAAGTAATTCTAATAAAGGAAAGGGAAGGGTTTTTTTTCTTTTTTTAAAATTCACATGTAAAATCAAGCTCTTGAAGTGGTAGCCTTTGACTTCTTGGTAGCCTAGTTGGGTATGATTTGGCTTCATGCTTTGAACATCTCCTTCTGGTTTAGAAAAAAATGCACGGTATTTTTGCAGCCCCGTTCCTAAGGGGACAGCTGGTGGAAGCTTTGGCTGCTTCAGTGGAAAGGGCCTGAATGAGCTCAGGGACAAAAATAGCAAACTTGTTTTGAGAATGAATGTTTCCAGAATATGACTGGAGATGGAGTAGACTTTTTTGTTTTCTTGTTGAAAGTCACCTACTGCCTAGAGGTTAATTGTACATTCAAATAGATCTTTTAGAAGTCATTGATTCCAGCCATCTTTGCTGTCTTTATTAGATAGTCATGTGATGGAATAGAAAGCTCACTACCTGTGTAATAAGGAGACCCTGGTTTGAACCCTGAATCTCTTGCTCGTTGGCTATGTGCATTTGAATAAGCCCCCTTTACCTCCATATGGGACTGTTCTTTCACTTGAACAATGAGAATTTACAGTAGATAATTTCAAGGGTCCCTCTCAGCTCCACGCTCTAGGGGTTTGATACAAAATGTCTTATTTGGCATTGCTTTGGGGCTTATGTTGTTCACACAATGTTATATGTTAACCGAAGTATCTGGAAGACCTCCCCATCCACTGGGCATCCTTCCTCTATTGAGACTCTTCCTTTAACAACCATGACAGTATCAAATGCTTTTGATATGGTGATCAGAGGGTATGGAACAAAGTTATTAGACTATCTATTTTTTTTAAACAGTATTCCACTGGTGTAGCTTTTATGGAGAAACACACAAGTATTTATTAAGCATATTTAAAAAATTAAAATAAGGGCAGTGGAAAGGTAGAGGGTGGGTATGAACTGGTTGTAGCATTATTAATGAAAACCAATTCAAGGGAAGCAATGTCAAGAATGTCAGAGGAGAGGTGGAAGCCTGGACAAAAAGGGCGACTTGAAAGCAACTGAAGGCATGACTTGAAGTTGGGAAGAATTGAGTTGGAATCTCACCTCAGACTAGTTGGGTAGTCCTGGACAAGTTACTCAACCTCTGTCTCAGTCCTCTCATCTTTATAATGAGGATGAGACTGACACTTACCTCTCTGGATGGTTGTGAGGATCAAATAAAATAATACGTGTAAAAAGGAAATTCATTCTTAGATGCTTTTTAGAACCTTTTGGGAAGTTACTTAAGCTTTGTCTACCTCAGTTCTCTAATCTATAAAATAGGGACAATAGTAATATATCTCTTCCAGAGTTATTATGATGATAAAATGTTATAAATGTTTTTTACAAGCTTTAAGGTACCACATAAATGCTAGTTATTATTATGCTTGTTCTTTTTAATAACAATTGTACTAATAAAAATTAGCTATTGTTATATCTGTTCCATGGAAAAATCAAGAGATTATTGGTGGTCAGCTTTTCATCTCCCCACACTGAAGTTACTTTCTATTTATATATATTAATTTGCATAAATATGTGTATGTACATTTGCATACCATTTGTTTCTATCTAGTACAATACAAGATCTTTGAAGACAAAGGAATATTTTGTTTTTGTATTTCTTGTGCCTCATGTAGCATCTGGCATGTAGGCACTTAATAAAATCTTATTGGTTTGAACTGAAGCTATTCCAAATATCCAGAGTGATAGAGAAAGGCCTCTGGGATGTTGGGGTGGGGGTCCATTGCAGGGGATTTATGAAAGATTATGGACAATAGCTAAACAGAAAAAAGGAGTAGCTGGGTTGCCATGATCATTGTTGGAGTGCATACATATATCTATGAGATCACAAAAATATCCATCAAAGCATCAAAGTGTTTAAGCTGATTCTCAGGGCATAATTCATTTGTCATTTTGTTTTAGCTTGTCCTGGTAACTGCAGCAATTTTCCAGATCAGCTCAAAGACAGTTAGCCAGCCATCAACATTTATTGAAGACCTACTGTGTGCAAAATCTACCCATAGTTCCTTCCTCATTCCCTTCTTTCTCTTGTGTCCTCTTCAAAATGCAAACTGATCTGTGAAGAGAAGCCACCAATCCAGAAGTAATTAAATTGAAGGGATTAAAATCTGTGATATTAACTTTTTCTCCATCACTAAATTCTTAGAGTTGCTGAGCAAGGAAAAATGAGAATGTGTCAATAGGAAGGCTAAGGTGTTTTATCATCTCTACTGATGTGTTCAGTAACCAGAGACTTTTGGTGGCAGTCAGGGCTTATTGTAACTGCTGTAGATTGATGGATGTGGGGAGGTGGGGTACCATATTGGAATGCATTGAGAGCTCAAAAGCTTGTGGCTCTTCGAGTTTTGTGAAGTACCCAGCTCACAACTACCTTGTTAGATAAAGAGAATAAGCATTATTGTCTCCATTTTGCATAGGAAACAACTAGAACTAAGGGGAGTGAAGGGATGGGGTCACATGCCTGGTAAGTGGCAGATTCATTATGTGTTATTTGAAATTATTGTAAGCCCTGGAAGACTAAGTCTCCCAGGACTCTCTCTGCTACAACTTCCCCTGAGAGCTCCCACTTCCTTTGGGTGAGGTGTCAGGGAAAGTATAAAAGGGAAAGTTTGGCACCTTTTCACTCTCTCAACCTTGGAGGCTGGCTGGGCTCCCTCTACCCTGAGACCCTGATCTCTCTCTTGGCACTTTCTTCCATTTCTTCCTACCTCCTAGTTTCCCTTAGACCTTTCCCTTTCTAATTAAAATAAAACCTAGCTATTTAGACCCTAAAATTGCTCTCTGATCATTCATTTGAGGGCTCTGGTCAATTCCCCATCCCTCCATCTTCCTTTCCCTTCCTCTACCTTCCTCTCTCCTTTCTCCCATCCATCCTACCTATCCTACCTTCATCCCTTCATTTTCAAACACACAATTATTAGAAGCCAGGTTTCCCTGTGAAAATCTCTTCCTACTATTGTTATCTCCTACATTACCTCTGGTAGGAAGATTTGGATCCCTAATATACTTGTGCCTATCCAGTATCTGGAATCGAGAGAGAAGCAACATGGAGTATTTTGTATGAGATAGTAGAAAGAAATTGAAAGAACTATTATCAGTCTTTCTTAGTAAACATAAAATAAAACTACAAGATCAAAAGACACTGGCATTTGCCTGGAAAGATTCTAATATTAGGGAATAAAAGTTTTCATAAAGCTTGTTAAATTGAAAATTTTAGCAATGATAATGTAATAATACATTTATACTGAATAAGACATTTATTTCAGTTATATAAAGTGGCTTACTGTGGGTAAGGCAAGGTGTTAGACTCACAGAATACAAAAGACAAAATGAACCAGTTCTTGCCTCAAGGTTTTTATAATCTCCTGTAAATAAAGTGTGGTCTATGGAAACAAATGTTGGATTTGGGGTTTGAAGACCTGGGTTATAATTCTGACTCTTTCACTTTTTATTTGTGTGACCATGGGTTGGTATATGTTCAATAATTAAATCTCAAAAAAAATATGCATGACACAGTTTAAAGTTCAATCTGCAACTTTAACATTTTGTCCATCACTTTTTAAAAGTCTACACAGTCAACAAAATGATAAATCAATCCCTAGTTTGTAGCTCATTGATTTCTGTGAGATTAATGCTCATAATGAAAATCTGACAATTACAGAAGTACTTGAATTGACCTCAGCATATACCTGGTAACTTTTCTGGGCCTTAGCTGACTCATCGATAAAAAGGATCAGGTTGAACTTAGTGACCATTAAGATCTCTTCTAACTCTAAATATATGATCCTATGACTTAATTATAAGATGGTCCTTTTCGTGACCTTTTATTGTTTTTCTTTTCCTTTTTTCCTTTACCTTCTGTCTTATAATCAATACTGGGTATTGGTCCCTATTATTAGTTCCAAGGCAGAAGAGCAGTAAGGACTAGGCAATTGGGGTTAAGTGACTTATCTAGCATCACAAAACTAATGTCTGAGATCATATTTGAACCCAGGACCTCCTGTCTCCAGGACTGATTCTCCATCCACAGAGCCACCTAACTAGTCCTTGGTTTATGTTTCTTCTGAATTTTGCATATGTATGGGGCCTTTGAATCAAAAGGATGGATCAGAATCTATGTTTTCTCAACACATTTTTTCAAAATAATTCTTCCCTTTGGATTTAGAAATTCTGGCCCTCTGTTGGGTTCCTAAAAGGTAGGCTTTTGTGTGGGAGCAGACTTTCCACATTCTCCAAGCTGCTTCTCCTGGCTTAAGAATAATGTGAGTGAATTTAAGCAGATCTTCAAAATTCCTTTGCAGAGACAAAAATGTTGGCAATTTCATATTGCAGAAGCTATGAATACTTGGTATTAACACAGTAATGAGGGCAGATAGTAATTAGACTTTGGATTATATGGCCTCTCAAGTCCCTTTCAATTTATCTATAATACTAACTGATCTTAACAGAACCAAAGGCAGTTCAGTCTACTGGAACAAGTCAAAGGTTTAGAGTCAGAAAACTTGGTTTTGAATCCTGGCACTGACTACCTACATGACCTTGGACAAGTTATCTAACCACTGTGACTTTTCACGTTCTTTCTATATAATGTGAAATGTAATAAGAAGCCACTGAATTACATGATCTCTAACGTCCTTTGTAATTCTCCTCAAACTTTGATCCTATGATCTTAAGAGAGTAAGTAGTGCTATTAGTAATGCATATGTTGTATATAATATCAACAAAAATGAAGAGTAGCATTAGTTATTGCCCTCCCCCTCATATTGTTACTGAATCTGGATAGTTTTTGATGGATTAAATGAACTTCCAGGAGTTAGCTTGGGTTGACCAGATTTCCCTTTATTAAGAAATTTATTTCCTTTTTAAATGTCTATTGCAGTCTTAGAAGGTTTCTTTTTCTAATTATATAGGAAATAACCCAGATTTTCCTCATTTATAAAATTAAGGACAAAATATCCTCCAAAGTCTCAAAGCTTTAAATGGATGATCATACTATTCTGTTTTTTTAATTGATTAATTAAGAAAAATTTTCCATGGTTACAAGATTCATGTTCTTTCCCTCCCACCCCCCTCCCACAGCCAATGTGCAGTTCCACTGGGTTTTAAATGTGTTATTGATCAAGACCTATTTCCATATTATTGACATTTGCACTAGGGTGATTGTTTAGAGTCAGTATCCCCAATCATATCCCCATCAACCCATGTTGATCATACTATTCTATGAATCATAGAAACATAGATAAAACTCATATTGCTAAAAGAATTTTCTTTGGGTGAAAAGATAAGATTTTTATGTGCTTATTTTAATGAATGAAATTCCTTTGTATATGGGGAATGAATATAACGTTTTGCTAGGGTAACATTTCTCAGTGTTTCTGTTAGACTCCTTCCTCCCCAACCCCCCACATGAACCTTCCCATTGTAACAAGAGTTGAACAAAAACCAAATCCGCTAATTCATATATAACACTATGTCCTAAGCACTCCCCACCTCTTTACCATGAAGAGGGAGGTCTATTTTATTTCCTTTCCTCTGGGAACTTCACTGGTTTTTCCAGTAACTAAGAATTTGGTTTCCTTTTGGCGATCTTTTCATTTACACAATTGTCATGTCATTTTGTATATCATTCTTCTGTTTTTATTTATTTCATCCTATATTAGTTCATATAACTCTTCTCATGTTTCTCTGATTCATGTTTCTCATATTCATCACTAGTACAAAATTATATATAAAAACATATATATATAAATACACCATTTTTTGGTGCCATTCACTTATCAATGGGCCCATAATTTTGTTTCCAGTTTTTTGCTAATATAGTTTTAAAAATCAATATTAAATATATCAAAAGTTTAGTATTTTTAAAGATTTTTTAATATTTAATTAGAGAGCTAGAGAACACAGGGAGTCCTCACCACTCACATGGAAGAGAGAGCGTTACTCAAAACTTATGTGCAATCACCTAAAAGATGCATATAAATAGAAAGGAAAAGGGAAAGTTTGGGGCAAGGTAAGAATTCTGGGAGATGAAGACTAAAGGATATAAAATTTCCACTTATACACTAACCATAAAAAGATGTGCCATATGGGGTAGATAGGATCTATGCTTTTGTCCTTGACTTGTTAGTCCAAAACCTTTCCCCTCCAAAAAATTTCCTCTGGGTTTTGGGGTCTATATTATCTTTCAGTAGACTGTCTTTCCTTTTGACATCTACTCCTCCTGTCAATACTCCTTTCTCCATTTTACCCCTTTGTCATGCACATCTCCTTCTAATATCTGAAAATTTCTACATGAATGAAACTTAATGTATTAAAAATTGTCACCCACTTTACAGATGACATTAGAGGCAGAAAATCATTCAAATGTACAGAACAAGTCTGTGTGCCTTCCCATAAAACCCGTTGTCCCCATTCATAATCCTTTTGTGAGCCTATTATGTCAAATAATCCAATGGTTTCTTTGCCAAAGTGGGAGGAATAATAGGAAAGGAAGAGAATAAGCATTTATATAGTACCTACTATATACTAGGCACTATGTTTTTCTATAAATGTTTCCTTTGGTCCTCCCAACAACCCTGGGAAATCATTGTTATTATTAGCCTCATTTGATACTTCAAGAAACTGAGGCAAACAGAAATTAAATGACTAGGTTACCTGTTTGACCAAGATTACTCAGTTAATAAGTGTATGAGGCTACATTTGAACTTAGATTTTTTTGACTTTTGGATTAGAACTTTATCCATTGAACAACCAATTGCCTGTAATAATAGAAGAGTGGGTACTGGATGGGGAAGGACTCTTCTTGTTCTATCATTGTTTTCTTTCTTCCACTTGCTGGATGGAAGACCAAGCTATCTGAGCCTAGATCCTTGCCATTCACTAAGTCACACGTGTGTCCTTGGCATCCTGGTGACTGGGATCTAGAGGCAACCTAGCCTCTTTTCTCCTCTCCTCTTTCCTCATGTCAAAATTTCTCAGATTAAGCCATAAGTCCCTTGTGAATGAAAATACATTGAGTCACAGTCTTGTCCTTAAATAGAGCATTTACAGACCAGCCTACTTAATCTAAGGAAACTTCAACATTCTCTCACTTCTCCCAAAAGAAGTTGCCATAGACTGAGACAATGTGGATAGAAGAGAACAATGATAATCAGCCTATAGAGGTAGGAATATGTGACTCCTTCCTGACCCTGTCCATCAGTCACCCAAGATAGGAAGTGTTAGAGGGGAATATAGGGTCAGTCAAAAAAAGAGTGCCACTTTGATGCATTTTAGTCTCAGGTTCTGGAGGTATCCAGCACACTCCACTTTTCATCTCTTCTTTTATCTCTGTCTTTGACTTTGAGCTGAACCACAGTGAACTTTGTAGAAATGGGGCCAATCCATGGCCACTGTGAAAACAGCTATAGAAAAACAGTTGAGAACAGATAAGTTGAATTCTGTAGAACATTTTTTGTCCCTGGGTAGAATGAGTTTGTTTGAGGGACAGGAAAAACTGAGGTCCTATTTATTAACCATAGGAGTAAATCATAGGAATTAGAATTTCAAGGACCCTTAGAGAGCCCTTGTTCAATCCCCTCATTTTATAAATGTGTGAATTGGGGCCCAGGTGGGAAAAGGCCTTATCCAGAGTCACAAAGGTGGTAGATGGCAGAGCTGAGTTTTGAACTCAGTTTCTGTGACTTCTAATTCAGTGTGAATTCAGTATGCTTACTCTACTCTTGAGCAGTTTATAACTATTTTAGCACTTTTCTAAGACCAAGTTGGAATATATGGCTTTGGTAGCTATATACTCCATTGCTCTATTTTCTTCACCTTCTTTTCCTTCGAAGAGTTTCTATATTTCTCATTACTCTCTGAGAATCAATTAATCATGCAATGATCCCAAAAGCACTTATTAAGCATCTATTATATACCAGGAATTATGAGAAGTGTTGAGAATGTAAAGATAAAAATGACAGTCCTCACCTTTAAGGATCTTACATTTTATTGGGGGAATCCTGGAATGACCCTTTAGGCAAAAGATCATATTAAGTACTTATTATGTGCCAGACACTCTACTAAGTCTGAGGATAAAACTACAAAAATAAAAACAAAGTTAGTCCCTGCCCTCAAAGAGCTCACATTCTAATGGGGAAAGATAACACATAAAAGAGAGCTGAAAATTAGGGAGATGAGAAGACATCTCAGAGACAGAGTGGAATATCTAGAAAATAAGAAGCAAAGCATGGATGGATATGGTGGTAAGCCAGACTGGACCCCTCTTCCTAAATGGAGGAAGTTTCAGGAAGATCTTGACAATGGGAGAAGGGGGCAGAGAGTTAAAGGGATGTTTCAACATTAGAATGCAGTTGGGGTAGATAGATATTCTAAGGTGAGGAGACCCCAGGTTCTGAGTAAAGTTCCTGGGTGAGAAGACAGTTAAGACATCATGGTAGAAGTCCAGAAAGTCAGAAGCAGAGTTGAGAGGAGAAAGAAGGTTGGTGGAAAGTTTGCTTCCCCAAAATGGAGGCCCCAGTAAGAACTTACCAATGGGAGAAAGGGGTCAGCATGACAGAGGACTGACTTGACTCTCATAAGCTTTTTCCCACTCTGGGAAACCTATACATCAGAATAAAACTCTTTGCAGAATGGAGTACTTGTGTGCCCCTTTCTCTGTTTCAATATTGATGGGGAGGGGGGTGGGGTGGGGCAGCTGGGTAGCTCAGTATATTGAGAGCTAGGCCTAGAGATGGGAGATCCTAGGTTCAAATCTGGCCTCAGGCATTTCCCAGCTGTGTGACCCTGGGCAAGTCACGACCCCCATTGCCAGGACAAGAAATTTCCTCTCAGGGCATCTGGATTCAGCACTCAGTCAGCACTGTCCTTCAAGGGTTATCGTAAGGCTCAAATGAAGTAATATTTATAAAACACTTAGCATGATTCCTTGAACATAGCAGGCACTTAAATGTTTGTTCCTCTCATAAGCTAGGAAGTGTCCAAGGCAAGGTCTGAATGTAGATTTTCCTGATTTCAGGTCCTACACTCCATCCATTGTGCCACTTAGATCCCTCATGGCACAGCAGAGAAATACTTAGGTTTAGAATCAGACTACCTAAAATCGAGAAGGAAATGGAAACCATTTTAGCCTTTTTGCCTAGAAAACCTCAAATGGGATCACAATGAGCAAGACATGGCTGAAAATGACTGAACAGCAAAGTCTGAATCCAAATCTTTGTTATGCCATTTATAACCTATATGACCTTGGGAAAGTCCTTAATCTCTTAAGTCCTCAGCTTCCTCCTTTGTAAAATAAGGTTGGACTAGCTCACTGGTGTCAAACTCAAATAGAAATAGTCTTTTATTGACTTGATAAATATGGCTTCTTGTATTGTGTTTTTATTTATTTTGTGAAATGTTTTCTAATTTACATTTTAATCCAGTTCTGCCTGACTTGGAGTTCTAGGTAGGAGTTTAACTTCTGAGATTCCTTCTAGCCTTAAATCTAGGATGTGATGACCTATAGCGGTGTTGGTGAACCTATGGCATGTGTGCTGTAGGGGGCTGCTCCCTTCCCACTCTCCACAGAGCCTAAGGACATTTTTAACATCACCCACCCCTCTGCCCAGCAGCCCAATGGGAGTGCTTTCTCGATCCCCTGTCTAGGGGTGACTCACATGCCTGTGAGGATGCAATTTGGGCACTTGGTCTCTAAAAGGTTCGCCACCACGGACCTATAGTATCTATCTTCAAATAAAGCACTTTACAAATCTTCTATCACTATTGAGTCAGTTGTGATTATAATTAATACATACATGTTTATTTAGAATTTTAGTCCTCTTCAATCCCTTGAGGATAGTACACAGAAGAGACCAGTGAGCCAGGGTTATTGGTGAGTTCTAGACAAGGTCATAGAAACCACATTTCTTTTCTTTCTTTCTTCTTTTCTTTTTGGTAGTATTTGTATCATTATCAGGATTCCCATGATAGATCTCTGTGTACTGAATATGCAGCTAACTTACCTTGGTGAGTCTGATTTATTAGCATTGCAGCCGACAAGGTTGCCCATTTGTTAGTGCTGATTTTATATTTGAATAGTTCAGTGCAAATAAATTTGAAGTATTGCTCCAAGTTAGTTCAGCTGTTTCATATTTCATGGAGAAGTCTGCCCAGAGGAACTTCTGCTTTTGATATTTCTATTGTGATAACTGTCCAATTTTTAATACAAATGTGTGGGGCCATTATGAAGATGCTCTGATTTGCACTTAAGAGCCTCTCCATTTGTGATTAGAATTGGATTTACTTGAGGTTGCAAAAGACTCCCCGTGTAGCTCCTAGCTCTAGATTGGAATCTGGGGAAGTGATCCGTGGAATTTAATCTGAGATGCATAGAGTTCTAAAGTTGGAGGAGGGGGCCTTAGGAAGGATCATAGCTCTAGAGCTGGAAGAGACTCTAGAGACTATCTAATTTAACCCGTTCATCTTAAAGCTAGGAAACCAAGACCCATAGAGGAAAAGTGGCTTGCCCATTGTCAATACTAGCAATTGTCAGGAGTGGGATTTAAGCTCATGTCCTCTATCTCCAAGGCCAGTTCTCTTTTCACTAAGAATGTAGAGAATTATGAATTTAGAGATGGCAGGGGTCTTACACAGGAGCCATTTGGTCTGATATATCCTACCTACTACCCTCATTTTCCAGATGAGGGAACTGAAGCCCAGAGAGGGTGGGGAAAAGGGACTTCATGTTCATTTGGGGGTAGACGATAACACATGACCTCCTGGAATTGACTGATGGTTAATCAAATGCCCCTCCATTTATTTTGTCTGCAAAACCACTTATGAAACAGACACAAGCACTCTCTGTGACCTGGCTTATTAGGATTAAGAATATTACATCCACCTGTGAGGTGACTAAAATAACTAAATGAGCTAAGGAGTCCAGAAGGAAGGCTTAATTTAATGAAACCAAGTTTCAAAGAGCCAGGAGAGACAATCATATCTGAAGATAGGATCCAGACTGCTCCCCACCTCAATATGTTCACAGTCTCACAATTCATCCTTCTTGTTCTTCCAGTGAAGATGCTTAGTGTTATCTAGGAGCTTTCAGGTTAATAGTCCCTGTCATGATGAGGCAGGTTCACAGGGAGAGGCAGGATCAGCCACAAGATCTGCATCATCAAGAGGTCACAATCTCTGGCTGGTAAAATTAGCAGCAAGGCCTGACTCTTAGTTATTCAGTTGCTGACCTCATTCAGCTTGACCTTACACCAGTAAGTCACTCAGTTTCTGCTCACTGCCTTTAGTTTTGTATTTTCCAACAAGTATAAATTTATACCTCTACTAAGATCTTAATCTGTGGTCATCTCATGGTGTAGCAATGACCCTAGGCTCTTAAGAACTATGACCAAGCTTTGGGATGGTCTGTGAACTGGTCAATAGGTTCTGAGTCTAGGGTTTGAGGACCTTAGTGGGAAGGCCACAATGGGATGCATGTTTTTGGCCACAGAAACTCATTAATGTGAGATGACTCTCTTGAGGTATAAAGGGGCACAACCTTTTTCAGAAATGGGAAAACCCATACTGATTAAATCATGGAACATTGAAATTGATAGGATTAGGGCTAGTCTGGAATTGATAAGGTCAGAATTGATATGGTCAACATTTGGTGAAATTTTGCATTTCAATCTGTTTGGCAATGATGTAATGCTTGAATGTGATTTATTGCTTTCTGTTGTAGAATAGTTTGTTTCATACAAGGATATTATGGTTTTCACTCTGGTGTTATTTTGAAAACTTCAAATCCCTAGATGTTAGTTTTGATTTCTCATGGCAATTTTGCCAGACTAGGAACAAACACTATGAATAACTTCACTTTTCACTTTAGGAGACCCAGGGTTCTCCAAATAGGAGTGAAGATTATTAAAAGATTGGTTTTTCTGAATAAGAGGGCTCCCCTTTCTTCCCTAAGCTTATGAGACAGTAACCTTGGGCTGTAGCTGACAAGATGGTGCCAAAGACATTCTAAGATTCTCATTCTGGAGTGATTCATGCTGTTTCCAGTAGACTGTAACCATGGGGATGTCTACAACTAGAAAACCATTTAAATTAATCATTTCTTTGTTTATTTGTTTAGAGTTTACATCCCATCTATTTCCAAAAGGACTTGAGGCAGCTTATAAAATTAAATTGAAGGTAAAATAAGATAGCTGAGGATTAAAACAGAATTGAGACCATCTAAAAGGAATAGTGGAAATAAATATGATCATAGATCCAGAGCTGGAAAGAACCTCATAGGCCATATAATTCATTCTCTTCATTTCATAGACAAGGAAGCTGAATCCTGAATAAATTTCTTTTCTGAGCTAAGATCCATGTTCACACAGATATAATATAGGTGACAAACCTATATTTGAATCATGTCTACTGGTTCCAAATCCATTATGTCACTCAATAGACATTTTTTATTCAAAGATTATATTTTCCTGATTATATGCAATAACAATTTTCAACATATGTTTTTGCAATTATAAGATCCAAATTGTCTTCTTCCCTCCCTTCACACCCCCCTCTCAGAGATGTTAAGTAATATGATCTAGGCAATCAATATTTTTTAAAAATTGATTTATTTAGAATATTTTTCCATGATTACATGGTTCATGATCTTTCCCACTCCTCTTCTCTCCCCACTCCTGGAGCTGAAAGTAATTCCACTGGGTTATACATGTATCATTGTTCAAAACCTATTTCCATATTATTCATATTTGTAATAGAGTGATCTTTTATTTTTCATTTTTATTTAGAATATTTTTCCATGATTACATGATTCACAATCTTTCCTGTCCCGCTCTCTGCTTCCCCCTCTCAAAGTAGACAAATAGTTCCAATGGATTATAAACATATCATTGTTCAAAACATATTTCTATGTTATTCATATTTGCAGCAGAGTGATCCTTTAACATCAAAACCCTAATCATATCCCTATTGCACTATGATCAAGCATATATTTTATAGTTCCTTCTCTGCATATGGATAGTGTTCTTTCTCAGAAGTTCTTCTGGATTGTCCTGGATCATTGCATTGCTGCTGGTAAAAAAGTCTGTTCCATTCAATTGTGCCATAATGTATCGGTCTCTGTGTATAATATTCTCCTGGTTCTGCTTCTTTCGCTCTGCATCAATTCTTGGAGGCCTTTCCAGTTTACATGGAATTCCTCCATTTCTTTATTCCTTTCAGCACAATAATAATTCCATCAACATATACCGCAATTTATTCATCCATTCCCCAACTGGTGGACATCCCCTCATTTTCCAGTTTTTTTTGCCACTATAAAGAGTGTGGCTATAAATATTTTTGCACAAGTCTTTTCCCTTATTATCTATTTGGGGTACAAACCCAGCAGTGGTATGGCTGGATCAAAGGGCAATCATTCATTTAAAGACCTTTATGTATAGTTCCAAATTGCCCTCCAGAATGTTTGGACCAATTCACAACTCCACCAGCATGTATTAGTGACCCAATTTTGCCATATCCCTTCTAACATTTATTACTTTCCTTTGCTGTCATATTGGCCAATCTGCTAGGTAGGAGGTTATACCTCAGAGTTATTTTTATTTGCTTTTCTCTAATCAGGAGGGATTTAGAACGCTTTTTCATGTGCTTATTGATAGTTTTAATTTCATCCTGTGAACACTGCCTATTCATGTCCCTTGACCATTTGTCAATTGGGGAATGGCTTGATTTTTTGTAAATTTGACTTAGTTCCTTATATAGTTGGGCAATTAAACCTTTGTCAGAGAGTTTTGTTATAAAAATGTTCTCCCAGTTTGTTGCTTTCCTTCTAATATTGATTTTGTTTGTACAAAACCTTTTTAACTTGATATAATCAAAGTCATTCAATTTACATTTTGCAATGTTCTCTATCTCTTGCTTCATCTTAAATTCCTTTATTTCCCACAGATCTGACAGGTATACTAATCTATGTTCACCTAATTTATTTATGATTTCACTCTTTATATTTAAGTCATTTACCCATTTTGAATTTATCTTGGTGTAGGGTGTGAGATGTTGATCTAAACCTAATCTCTCCCATACTGTTTTCCAATTTCCCCATCAGTTTTTGTCAAAGAGTGAGTTCTTGTCCCAAAAGCTGGGGTCTTTGGGTTTATCGAATACTGGCTTACTGAGGTCATTTACTCCTAGTCTATTCCACTTATCCCCCTTCTGTCTCTTAGCCAGTACCATATATATTTTTTTTTGATGACCGCTGCTTTATAGTATAGTTTAATATCTGGTACTGCTAGGCCTCAATCCTTCACATTATTTTTCATTATTTTTCTTGATATTTTTGATCTTTTGTTCTTCCAGATAAATGTTGTTATAATTTTTTCTAATTCCATAAAAAAGTTTTTTGGTAGTTTGATAGGTATGGCACTGAATAAGTAGATTTATTTGTGTAGGATTGTCATTTTTATGATAGTAGGTTGTCCTACCCAGGAACAATAGGGTGATCTTTTAAAGCCAGAACCCTAATCATATTCCCATCAAACCATGTGATCAGTCATATGTTTTCCTTCTGTGTTTCTACTCCCACAGTTCTACAATAAACATTTTTTAAACATTTATTAATATTCATTTTTAACATGGTTACATGATTCATGCTCCTACTTTCCCCTTCACCCCCTGCACTCCCCCCACCCATGGCCGATGCACATTTCCACTGGTTTTAACATGTGTCACCAATCAAGACCTATTTCCAAATTGTTGGTAGTTGCATTAGTGTGGTAGTTTCGAGTTTACATCCCCAACCATGTCCGACTCAACCCATATGTTCAAGCAGTTGTTTTTCATATATGATTCCTCTCCTGCAGTTCTTCCTCTGAATGTGGGTAGCATCTTTACTATAAATCCCTCAGAGCTGTCCTGTGTCATTGTATTGCTGCTGGTACAGAGGTCTATTACATTCAATTTTACCACAGTATATCAGTCTCTGTGTACAATGTTCTTCTGGCTCTGCTCCTTTCCCTTTGCATCTGTTCCTGGAGGTCTTTCCAGTTCACATGGAATTCCTCTAGTTTATTATTCCTTATAGCACAATAGTATTCCATCACCAGCATATACAACAATTTGTTCAGCCATTCCCTGAAGGACATACCCTCCTTTTCCAGTTTTTTGCCACCATGAAAAGCACAGCTATAATTATTTTCCTACAAGTCTGTTTATACAATAAACATTTTAAAAGAACTTATTGGTCAGCTAAGTGGCTCAGTAGATAGAGAGCCAGACCTGGAGACAGGAGGCTCTAGAGTAAATGTGACTTTAGATACTTTCTCATTTGTGACCCTAAGCAAATCACTTAACCTTAGTTGCATAGCCCTTACCACTCTTCTGCTTTGTGACTGATACTTAATATTAATTCTCAGACAGAAAAGTAAGAGTTTAAAAAAAAGAACAGTTCCTGCCCTCAGAGAGCTTGGATTCAAATCCAGGATGCTTTTTTCCCCTACTACTTTGCTTCATATGCTACCAGATACTTAGTAGTAGTTTAATTACTATTCTTGAGCACTGAAATTGGAAAAAAAAAAGAAAATACATTGGATTACATAGACTTCATTATTTGAAAGAATAAAGTATATAAATTCATCTGGAGAGAAAAAATGTTTTCCTTGGTCTTAAGCTGAGATTTAACCTGTTTAAGGGTTTTTGTGTCCTAAGGAATTTTGAATAACTCAGAGGGCAATGACTCAACTGAAATCTCACCGAAGACACAATAGTCTGCCTTGCAATTGTGATCTTGATTCTCCATGGAAGCCCAAGTAAACAATGAGAAAGTTTTGTGGCATTTTTGCAGCAATCTGGGATATCATGATCTAGGGTTGTGGTTTCAGGAACTACAATTTTATAAAGGAAGAAAATTAGGAGAATCTAGAGGACTGTGTAATTAATTACATTGATCCTTTCAAATATCAGCTCTCTCAAGTATCAAGTATCCAAATTCTGACCTTGATAATTCCTAGTTGTGTGGCCTTGGACAAATCATTTTATTTTCTGAGCCTCGGATCCTTCATCTGTAAATATTTTAATGGCTCATCAATCTTCCTGATGAAGGTTGTCCCTCTAGTGCAGGCTATAACCCAACCAGTCTTTCACATCCTTTGGGGTTCTTGTCTATGTCTTTCCATAAATAATTCATAAAGAACTGAATCAGCATGCTGGAAGTCCTCTAGGTCTTAGCATGTCTTTGATGCCAACACATAGATAGCATTTACTTTCCCACCATCCCCAATAGACTTGTCTACTTCTTTTTCCAGCATACCAGTGGCACGATATCTTTCATGCCAGTATTTGTATGCAAGTGAGGACTGGTAATATGTTGAGGTCTAATAAGACCCACCATATGTTCTTGATTGCCCTTTGGGTCATTTGCAGTTTTGATTCTTCAGAGATTGTGGAATTCAATGACATTCACTCATATGTTTCTGGGGAGATACTAAAATTCTGAGATTATGAGGCAGGGAGCAGCTTGGGATCATCGAAAGTATTAGAGCACTTTCCAAATACAACTCAGCTTCTTCCTTCAGTTATGGACCTGCCTTGTGATTCAACTATGAGGCTCAATATATGTATGTATGTATATGTATATGTACATACATGTGTATATATATTTCATGTATACATGTTTGTGTATCCATGTATATAATATAATATTTTGAAGATGAGGAAACTAAAGGCTCAAAACACCAAGCAACTTGCCTAAGATGATCCCACAGGTGGCAGGTGGCAAGTAGCAGAATCCTGGATCCAAAGTCTCAAAATTCACCCTCTATTTCACTGTATCACACCATAATCCCAAATCATCCAGGACTGGAGCTGAAGCTACTGACCACTTAAAAAAGAACTTTCACCAAATTCTTTTTAAAACAACAATTACAACAAAAATCCTCCTCTTTCTCCCGTTTTCTCCAAATTAGTTAAAAAAATATCTTTGGAAAATTTTTTCCTGAATTGATGAATTTCATTACAATTAAATGTTAATTTGAGGCCAGGTTCTTAAGGGTACAAACTAGGGGGAGAGGAGGAAAGGTCTTGGCTTGTCCTAGATCTTCAGATTTTAAGGATTGTGTCAAAAGATCTAGAAATTTGAGACTACAGTTTACTGTGAAACTTGTAGAACCCTGGCCTGAGCCTCTAATTTGTCTCCTGGGACTGCTTGTGTAACAATAGGTTCCCTAATAAATTAGATATTTCTTGAAGTCAGGAATTGTTTTATTTATATCTTTGTATTTCTAACACTTAGCATAGTGCTTGACATATTTTAAGCTCTTTTTAAAAATTTTTTAAAATAATTTTTATTTTTTAGAAAAGTTATCATGGTTACATGATTCATGTTCTTACTTTCCCCTTCACCCCCCTCCCTGGTTTTAACATGTGTCATCAATCAAGACCTATTTCCATATTATTGATAGTTGCATTGGTGTGGTAATTTCGAGTCTACATCCCCAATCACGTCTGCCTCAACCCATGTATTCAAGCAGTTGCTTTTCTTCTATGTTTCCTCTCCTGTAGTTCTTCCTCTGAATGTGGGTAAGGTTCTTTTCCATAAGTCCCTCAGAATTGTTATGGATCATTGCATTGCTGCTGGTACAGAAGTCCATTACATTCTATTTTACCACAGTGTATTGGTCTCTGTGTTCAATGTTCTTCTGGCTCTGCTCCTTTTACTCTGCATCAATTCCTGGAGGTTTTTCCAGTTCACATGGAATTCCTCCAGTTTATTGTTCCTTTCAGCACAATGATATTCCATCACCAGCATATACCACAGTTTGTTCAGCCATTCCCCAATTGAAGGGCATACCCTCATTTTTCAGTTTTTTGCCACCACAGAAAGCGTGGCTATAAATATTTTCATACAAGTCTGTTTATTTATGATCTCTTTGGGGTACAGACCCAACAATGGTATGGCTGGATCAAAGGGCAGGCATTCTTTTATAGCCCTTTGAGCATAGTTCTAAATTGCCTTCCAGAATGGTTGAATCAGTTCACAACTCCACCAGCAATGCATTATTGTCCCAATTTTGCCACATCCCCTCCAACATTCATTACTCTCTCCTACTATCATTTTAGCCAATCTGCTAGGTGTGAGGTGATACCTCAGTATTGTTTTGATTCGCATTTCTCTAATTATTAGAGATTTAGAGCACTTTCTCATGTGCTTATTGATACTTTTGATTTCTTTATCTGAAAATTGCCTATTCATGTCCCTTGCCTATTTATCAATTGGGGAATGGCTTGATTTTTTATACAATTCTTTTAGCTTCTTGTATATTTGATTAATAAGACCTCTGACAGAGTTTTTTGTTATAAAGATTTTTTCCCAATTAGTTGTTTCCCTTCTGATTTTGGTTGCATTGTTTTTGTTTGTACAAAAGCTTTTTAATTTAGTATAATCAATCATCCCATTCATATTCAGAGTTATAATTATCCGTTGTGTATTCCCCAACATTTTGTTATCCTCTCTTAGTTCTACCCCTTCTTCTTAGGCTATTTCCTTTTAAACTAGTGACCCTTGTCTTGTCCCTTGATTTACTAGTCTTTCTACCCCCTCCTTTGTTATTCCCCTCTTTTTATTTTTAAGCCCTAGTGAATTCCCTCTCCCTTCTCCTCCCCTCCCTTTTTTGACCTCCCCACTCCTCTGCTTCCCTTGGTTTATCCCTTCTGACTTTCTCAGTAGGGTTAGATAGAGTTCTATATCTCAATGGATATAGCTACTCTTCCCTCTCAGGGTTAATTCCACTGAGAGTAAGGTTTAAATATTACCTCTTAATACTCTCTTCCTCTCCTTCTTATAATAGTATTCATCTCCTCCCCTTCCCATGCCCTCTTTGTGTGTAATAGAATATCTTATTCTTCTTATTCATTCAAGTTTTTCTTGGTGTCCTCTACTATTCACCCCTCTCTTTCCCACCCACCCCCTTATCATCTTAGACCATTTAGTACTCCAACCTCTCCCTGTGAATAATTCTTCTAATTACTATAATAGTGGATACTATAATAGTGAATAGAGTTCACTACATAGAATTACACAATTTCTCCATATAGGAATACAATTAGATCTTATTGAAGCCCTTAAAGAGGCAAATTTAAAAATAAGAGTTTTCTTTCTTTCCCCTCTGTTTCTTATTTACCTTTTCATCTTTCTCTTGGTTTTTGTGGTTGGATATCGAACTTTCCATTTAGTCCTGGTCTTTTCTGTGCAAATACTTGGAAATCTTCTATCTTGTTGAATGCCCATACTTTCCCCTGGAAGTATACAGTCAGTTTTGATGGGTAGGTGATCCTTGGTTGTAGACCCAGTTCTCTTGCCTTTCTGAATATCATATTCTAAGCCTTGTGGTCTTTTAGTGTGGAGGCTGCCAGATCCTGTGTGATCCCAATTGGTGCTCCTTGATATCTGAATTGTCTCTTTCTGGCTTCTTGTAAAATTTTTTCTTTTACTTGGAAGCTCTTGAATTTGGCTATTATATTCCTGGGGGTTGTCTTTTCAGGGTTTAGTGTAGAGGGTGATCTATGGATCCTTTTAATTCTATATTGCCCTCTTGTTGTAGAACTTCAGGGCAATTTTGCTGAATAATTTCCTTTAGTATGGAGTCCAAATTTCTATTAATTTCTGCTTTTTCAGGAAGTCCAATGATTCTCAAATTATCTCTTCTAGACCTGTTTTCTTGATCTGTCAATTTCTCAGTGAGATATTTCATGTTTCCTTCTATTTTATCAGTCTTTTGACTTTGCTTTATTTGTTCTTGTTGTCTTGAGAGATCATTGGCTTCTACTTACCCATTTCTTGTCTTTAGAGCTTGGTTTTCTTCTGTATTATTTTGATTTTCCTTTTTGATTTTGTCTATCCTGTTTTCCAGCTCTTTGATTTTGGTCTCCAATTTGCGTATTCTTTTGATTTGGGGGTATCTTTTTCTAATTGCCCAATTCTAGCCTTTAGAGCAACGGTTGGCAACCTTTTTGGCCATGGGAGCCATAAACGCCTGCAGAAAGAGGAGGATGGAGGTGGAAGGTGCTGGAATATTGGACAGGGGCTGAAGCTCTGGGACACATCCTGGGGCTCTGCCCAGACTGGCCATTCGGTAGGTGGAGCCAGATATGGCTCGAGAGCCATACGTTACCGACCCCTGCTTTAGAGACTGGTTTTCGGCTTTAATCTTTTGATTTTCCTTTTGAACCTGGTCTATTTGGTTCTTCAAGGCTTCCAGCTGGTCATTTCTGATCTTCAATTTGCTTATCAATTCATTTGCTTTCTGAGCCTCACTTTCTAATTGCAAAATTCTGCCTTTTAAACTGTTATTTTCTTGCCAATTCTCTACCATCTTTCTCATCATCTCCGTTTTGAACTCTTCAATAGCTTGTGACCAGTTTTCATTTTTTTGGGAAGGTTTGGATATGGTTACTTGTTTGTTCTCCTCTGCTGTTTGCTCTGTTGTCTGGATTTTTTCTGTGTAAAAGTTGTTGAGTGTTAAAGATTTCTTCTTGATCTTTCTCTTCTGGGGTTCTTGTCTCTGGCTTGCCATTGTTAGCCCAGTGCCCTCTCAGCTTTATCCTCATGCCCAGGGTCTGTCTGTGCTCCTTGGGCTCCTGAGGTCTCAGGTCTAGTTGTTCTCAGAGTCAAGCCTCCTGGTGGTCCCCTTGCTTGTTCCTCTACCTGAAGCTCCTTTAACAGTCTCAGAGCACTGCTTCCACAGTCATACACCCCTCTGCACTGGGTCCCCACCCACGGTCTGTGCCTGCACTGAGGATCCGCATCTGCAGCTGTGACTGAGCCTGCGCTCAGGGTCTGTTCAAAGTCCGTGTGTTCTTTAGCCTCTTGGGGTCTTAAGTCTTGCTGCTCTCAGGAACAGTTCCTGGTGGTCCAAGGGAATTAATGGATGTTCCAAACTTGCTCTAACTCTTATGCACTGGCTTTGGCCTTGTAGGTGGTGTGTGTGGGGAAAGGGGGTTGCTCAGCTCACATTTTAGTAGAGCTATTTACCCCATTATAGCATGGAAATGCCCCAATTCCACATACCTTCAATGTTGTGCCCTGTTTTGGGGTCCCTTTGTACGTCTGGATTTGTTTTTATGTCCCCTTGAGGAGTCCTATATGTTTTGGTTAGGAGAGGTTAAGCAGCTGCTTTTTACTCTGCCACCATCTTAACCTGGAAACCTTAAGTTCTTTTAAAAAAAAAAACACGTTATCTTCCCTTTTAGAATAGATACCAACTATTGATTCCAAGGCAGAAAACAGTAAGGGATAGGCAATTAGGGGTTAGTAACTTGCATAGGGTCACATAGTTAGAAAGTATCTAAGGTCAAATTTGAACCCAGGACCTCAGGAGTAAGCCTCTCAAGACTCATTTAGACTATTCCTCACACAGCAAAGTTAATCCAAGACCAACTCTCCTCTCAGTCTTTCTCCATTGGTAGGATTTATCACAGGTGCCATTAGAATTAGCTTTGAAGTACACAATTAACAGGAGAATCATGGCAAACATATTGATGTAGCCAGGATCTGTAACTTGGTGCTCTACCTCAATATGACCTCTATTAAACTTATCAGACATGTAAAATTACATCTTTCTTTCTGATTCCCCACAAGAGATGAAAATCTAATCAACAAATTAGAATAAAAGCAATGTTATTAAATTAATCAACATCAATTGTTGATTGAGGATAGACTCCTTAGTCTTGGGGTTATTTACATTTTAAAAGGAGATGCTAAATGACCCAAATGAACATATAATTGGTAACATTTCAAGCAACATGAGAAAATAAGGAAAATAGGATGTCATAAGGGAAATGTTATTTTATAGGAAGACCCTATATCTATGTATAATAATAGCTTTCGAAGTAAGCTTTAAAATGTTCTTATTTATTTTTAGAAGAAAATTAACAAAGCTAAGGCGAGAGAGGACAATTGACTTTTAGATTCACTTCACAAGTCAGAGTATGGTGTACTACTCCTCTGTAAGAACTGTAAAGTGCTATAACTTCTTTTGACATGCAATAAAATTCCCACCTCCCTTCCTGGAAATGCAATGGCCATGTGACAGAAGGGTTGTCAAAGGAGTCATTGACAGAGAAAATTGAGACCTTGACTCAAACACTCCTGGAAGTAGACACCCATTTGTTAGAGGTGTTTTTCCTGTTTTGTGTCATCTCATATTTATTTGTTGATTGGTTGGAGAGAGGTTCAACTAGGCTCACTCCTTACTAGGTTGGCCTTTGGGGGATGAGTTTTTAGGCCATAGTCAACGACTCTAAAAGAGTATCTAAATTGTAGAAGAATTGAGATCTTGGCCAGTGAAATGGACGTTCACTCTGACAAAGCCATTTACCACTGAGATGTTTCAGTACACATGGTGGAAAAATAACTTTGCTTTTTTATTGGAGAGCTGTGTCAAGGTCTGTGTAGATAGTGCCTTTAAATGCAGATCCTAGGTAAAATCCTACGTAAGGACCTAATTTGTGCTTATCGTAGTATTCTGCTAATGAGATGTATCATATAGCAACCAATCATAAGCACTTCTGGAGATCTACAAGAGTAGATGGTTTCCTTATTGGAAATTTCCTGCAAGTCACTGAAACCAAAGAGCAGAACCCTCTCTCTCTCTCTCTCTCTCTCTCTCTCTCTCTCTCTCTCTCTCTCTCTCTCTCTCTCTCTCTCTCTCTCTCTTTCTCTCTCTCTCTCTCTCTCTAGCAAATTTCACAGAAAAATCATAATCTTATGTTCATCTTGTAGGGTAGTGAAGAGCAGCACCAATGGGTGATAGAGCCATAGAATTTTATTACAGGTAGGGACATGAAACATCATCTTGTCAAATTCTTCTTTCCCCCACTCTGTTTTGGAGACTACCATAGTCCAGAGAATGGATAAAATCTTGTCTAAAGTCACAAAGCAAAGGCAAAATCCCGAATCTTGGAATCATATATTTTAGCATTAAAATGGACATTAGGTCATCTAGTTCAATTTTATTTTAAAAAAATTATTTGTTATACATTTAATAATCTTTAACAAATAATTCAATATATAAAGAATTTTGCATGACAATGTGAGCTCTTCTTTTATAGTTTTTCTAACATTTATGTTAAATTTAATGAGAACAACATTTACAGTTGTTCATTTTGCCCTGTGATCTTTTTACCTTTCTTCCATGTATTTTAATATTTTTGATGCTTATTCCTTTCATTTTTTGCATCTCCATCACTATCCAGTAACTCATCTCTTGCCCCAAACAAGTTTTCCCTTGTAACAAAAATAAATATGGTCAAGCAAAACAAATAGCACAACAGCTATGTCTGAAAATGTGTTTCTCACTCTGTATCTTAAGAAGGGAATCAAGGCTTCATCATTAGCCTTCTGAAGCCATGATTGGTCACTTTGATGATCGGAGTTCTGAAATCTTTCAAAATTACTTTCCTTTACAATTTTTTGGTCACCACATAAATTGTTTTCTGATTCTTGCTCATGTCACTCTGCATTAGTTTATGAAATCTCCCATAGCAAAATAATATTTCAGTGCATATACCAGAATTTGTTCTGCTATTTTATAATTCATGGGTACCTACTTGGTTGTGTTTCTTTGTCCCAATAAAATGTTCGACTAAGATAGTTTTGTACATATAGGTCCTTTTCCTGCATTTGACCTCTTTGAATGAAATGCCTATAGTGGAATCCCTAGGTTAAAGGGAATGTGTGGTTTCATCACTTTTTAGGTGGTGCTCCAAATTGATTTTTAGAATTGTTGGATCAATTCACAGTTCTACCTACAGGGATTTAGTGTCTCTGTCCTTCCACTTACCCTCTAACAATTTCCATCTTTTGTAAAACTTTCCAATTTAATGGTTGTGAGATGAAACATCAGTCATTTAAGAGAGAAAATGCATTTCTCTTATTAATGATTTAGAGCATCTTTCACATTTTTGTTGATAGTTTGAACTTTTTAAAATTGGAGAATTATCTTTTCATATCTTTTGACCCATTTTTATGGGAGGGGGAATAACTGTTTCATTTTTCTAGAGGAAGAAATTGAGGTCCAGAGGAGGGAAATGACTTACCTAAGGACACATTGGCAGGTCTTTTGTTCCCAGTTCAGTATTCTGCCTAGGCGTTCCCATTGGATAATAGGGAACTTTTAAAGGAAAAATCATCCTATAAAGGAAGTTTGGGAAAGAGTGAGGACAACCACTATTTAAAGTGCTACTAAGGAATGAATGACAACATAGGATCATAGATCCAGTACTGGAAGGGACCCCAGAGGTCATTTGTCCAACCAACTCATTTTTTTAGTTGAGGAAACAGCCACAATTTCTTTCTTCTTTCTCTCTTGGCTCTTTGGGGAAGAATAGGATCACAGGTAAGCATGACTCAAAAGATTTAAGACTCTATCTGAAACAAAACATGTTTACATCAGGATCACTTAATCAATCAATCAATAAACATTTATTAAGCACTTAGTATATGCCAGGGAATGTGTTAAGTTCTAGGAATACAAATAAAGGAAAGAAAAACCCACAGGGTTCATTTTGAAAAGATAGCTGATGCAGGCCCATGAAAACTCAATAACTTTATATTAGTTTACACCAACCAGAAGGTAGGTAAGTACCTGCCAGCTGTATAAACCAGTAAGTGGATGTAACACTGTCTTAACATTTCTTAATTAGACTGTAATTCCTACAAGAGATTGTTGCTAATCTCATAAACAATGAGTGTGAAACTTAAGTCAAATGTCCAATGTCACTTGTGCCCAGCCTAGAAATTAAGGCATATAGTTAGCATCATGGCAAGAAAGTACTAGAAAATCCTCAAAACTCCTATTAATATTTGTGAAGGTGATATAGTGAAAACAACATTGGCTTTGGACAAATTCTGAACCTCATTTATATGTCACTGGGTATTGGACTGAATGGGCTCTTATGTCCCTTCCCAATATATATCTATCATCTCGTGAATTCAGGAGTTTTCCTTTTAAAATTTGCTTTCACCAGTATTTCTCCATTGTTCTGCATGGGTTTCTCCTAACTTCTTTTGTGTAGACTGTCTACCTTTCTAATCTCTTGTGGGTAAAAGGACATAGTCAATCGACCCACAAACACTTATTAGTGCCAAGTTTTCAGGATACAAAGCTTTCTGATAACCATGTGCAAACTTTTTACTTTGTTAAGTTTTCAGGATACAAAAAAGAGGCATAAGTCAGTCCCTGCCCTCAAAGATCCTACAATCTAATAGAGGAGACAACCTACAAATAAATATCTACAAAACAATTTATCTATAGGATAAATAGGAAATAATTAAGAAAGGGAAAGGCACTGGAATTAAGAGGGGTTAGGGAAGGCTTCCTATAGAAGATTGACTTTTAGTGGACATTTAAAGGAAGCGAACGAGGTCAATAGTCAGGAGGAAGGGACAGTCTTCTAGATGGGGGATGGCATTCAGAGAGAATAACTGGAACCACTGAGAGATGTAGTGTGTTGTTTGTGGAAGAGCCAAGAGGCCAGTGTTATTAAATGGTACACACTTGAGGAATAAAGATGTGAGAAAATTGGAAAGGTAAGAGGGGTTAGATTATGAAGAGCTTTGAATGCTAAACAGAATGTTCAAGAGCAAAACACCAATAGGCTACAAGTTCACTGCAAAAGGATTTGGAGTGAGGAGGAGGCAAATCAGAGGTAAAGAAAGGATGGGACCTCCGAAGAAGCTCTTGGTAATTGTTTGCCTTGGAACTCCCCTCTCCCAAGATGGTTCTTGGCCAACAGTGATGGCAGACTCCATTCCTCAATGTACTTCCTATGCATGGCTAGCAAAGCTGTGATTTGGCTCAAGTGTGTAACTTAAGAAAAATTATAGTGTGGCTGTTTTAATTATAAGACTATGCAATTATCAGCAGGGTGCCTGAGAAATTTAGCATTTAATTGAAAAGTGCAGAATTACAGTGTAATTTTATCAACAGTCTTGCTGGATCAGAAGTCAGTTAAAACAACTGGGTTGTTTTAAGCAACTTTCATGTTTTCATGGAGAAAAGTATTCTCCTGAGAATGAAAATATTGTATTTTAGACTGTGTTAATCTTTCCTCTGAATAAGCATGAGCTCCCCTCTCATATAATGAATGTAACCCCTACTATTCAGCAGAGAACTGAAGTGTTGAATCATACATAAGAAAGTGGCTAAGAGTATTTCATTACCCAACTAATTCTGTAATTTCCATAGACTTATGGAAAATGTTATTCACCTCTTGGGGAAAGCCTTTGGCAGTAAAACTACATTTTACTTGGCATTCCATTTGCATCAGCTTTGCCTCTGGTTAGCCTGTTCATAATGTCAATAGTATACACACAATTTTCATGTCATAGAAGAAAAAAAAAGCCCAGCTATCTCTGAGTTTGACCTGTTTTTTTTCCTACTAGTATTTCAACTCAGTGCTGAGTCGAAGATTTAGCAGGCCTGACTGACTGTTTAAAATGTGGACAGGATGCAAAAATGATTGTTTTTAAGAAACCTGGTGGGAATCTGGAATTTTTATTTCTTATTCCTTTGTAGGTTCTTTGTTTCATTGCTTCTTTGGTGTAAAATAAAAGTGTCTAAAATAGGATTGAGCTTCTCATGTGTAGAGAGATTTTCAGACTCCTTTTGGTCATCCAAGAATGTAACTTTAGCTATAAAATACTCAAAAATATTTTCTTGTTCAAAAAGCAGACTATTGCAATTAATGAAAGTCAGATAAGAAAAGGCAGTAATTTTAAGGACTTTAGTATCATGGAGGTAATGGAGAGAGGACCAGTCTTGAAAACAGAAATCAACTCATTAATCAACCAACAAGCAAAGCATTTTTAAGTGAACACCATGTTTCAGGAATGATATTAGGTACTGGTGATAAAAAGGCAAAAGTAAAAAGATCCCTGCCTTCAAGGATTTTATACTTTTTTTCGGCAGGAGATAACATGTACAAATAAAGGAGCTAAAACATATACAAAGTAAACACACAAACATTTTTTTTTTTTGAGGAAAGCACTAGACTGAGACCATTTTTAATTCTTTTTAATTTTGGTGCCTTCCCTCTGAGACTTCAGGCTGATAACTTTGTGCAACACTGTGTCACTGCAATCAAGACATTACCCCATGATATCATTGGTCCTCTTAGGAAGAAATGAAGGGTGAACAATCACCTCTCAATCCATCATATATATGCATATACATATAAAGACCATGTACAAATTATCTATCTGTACATTCACATATAATTTGTATATGATTTTTTATTTGTGGTTTCTCTCATTAAATGGTGAGTTCCTTGAAAGCAATGACTTTTTCCCCATTTCTTAGTGTTCCCAGCACTTGGCACAGTGCTCGACACATAGAAATGCTAATTATCTTACTGCAGGATTATCTTTAAAAACATAATACATGTCATATTAGCCAAATAATTTTATTTTTTGTTTGATGATGTTATGTTATTGCAAATGGAATTAAAGCTTGCATAGATTATGTTACAAAGAGAAAACAGTCTTCTCTTAAAGAACGAAAGGTTCTTTGTGACTTGAGTATTTAATTCCAATTCTAGTAAGTTTCTTACTCTAAAATCAATGAGTTCATCATTGGCTAGGTCGACATTTTCAGAAAGAAAAAAGATTTTGGTTAATATCATTAAGACAGAAATATATTTTGAAAGAGTCCTGGAGTCTTTTGAAATCTTGGTAGATTTATCCTTTCCGGAATTTTTTATTTCAACTCCATTTTGGTAAAGTACTTTCTTCAGCATTTTAAAGTTTGCAAGCATATCAGCTTCCACTTTCCTTTTCCATATTGGCAGCTTTGCAAAAAATTATTTCTAAGAAGAATTTGTACTAATGATTTTAGAATCACTAATGATTGAAGTGAAGTGAAATATTATATATACATAAACATACATACACAGAGAGTTAAAACTATCTTCCAGATAATCCAACCAATAGATGAACTACTTTCCTTTAAAGTGATCCAAGAGTGGGTTTTCCTTTTCAGAAAAAGTAAAACTTTTGTCCTTATTTTGAACAAATGCTAGAAGATATTTTAAATTTCTATCTAACTTTTTTTATTAGTTGTGGAAGAATAAGTCGTTTCAATGAACTAGAGATAATACTCTGTATTTCTTCTGGTGCCAAGTATATGAAGTATTGGTTGGTCCTCTTCCCATAGGAGACTTGTCCACTCAAAAACTAGTAAACTTCTCTGTGTAGAGAGTACTTACATTTTGCTCTAGCATTTCTTGTCAAAAGTATTTTAAAAATGCAAATGATTCACAGCCTCACTTTTGATCAGTTGATTATTTTTTATGATTGCTGACCAAAATTCTTTCTGAGTTGTTAGAAGTCTTTATTACCATACATGTCCTTGTCAAAAGCAATGAAAGAATGATTTGAAGGGCATTCTTTTTCATGAAGGCAGCAAATCTAGATGTGTCATCAATATGACCATGTGATCATGAACTCCATCTGTGCAAAGAATGTGAAGTTTTAAAATTTTGTTTGGCAAAAAACCCAAAGCAAATCAATATTAAAAATCTTTAAAATATTTCTAAAATGTCAATAGACTAAAGTTTTCAGTAAAGACTTGTAAAATAATAATTTAACATGTATATGGTAAACAAAAACATGGAGCTAGCTACATTGAGCTATTTGTAATTCTGTTCAATTATAATCTAGTGTTGGATATAAGGTGAATAATTTTGAAGTAGTGGTGAGCATGAGATATTTTGTTTATTTTAAAAAATTTTAAATTTCATTTAAAAAAATTTCCCATGGTTACATGATTTCATGTTGTTTCCCTTCCCTCTTCCCTTCTTCCTCCTGGAGTCACAAGGAATTCCACTGGGTTATATATAATCACTCAAAACCTATTTCCCTATTAGTTTTTGTAATAGTGTAATCTTTAAAAACCAAAACCCCAAATCATATACCCATATAAACAATTGATAAATCATAGATTTTCTTCTGGATTTCTACTCCCACAGTTCTTTCTCTAGATGTGGATAGCATTTCTTCTTAAAGTCCCTCAGAGTTGTCCTGGATCATAGTATTGCTTTTAGTAGCAAAGTTAATTACATTTGATCATCCCACAATGTTTCAGTTACTGTGTATAATGTTCTCCTGGTTCTGCTTATTTCACTCTGCATCAGTTCATGTAAGTCTTTACAATTCTTTTAGAAATCCATCAATTTATCATTTCTTATAGCACAATAGTATTTCTTTACCATTATATACCCTACTTTGTTCAGTCATTTCCCAAATGAAGGGCATTCCCTCATTTTCCAATTTTTACCACCACAAAAAATGCAGCTATAAAATATTTTTGTACAGATACCTTCCCACTTTTTTTTTTATCTCTTTGGGATACAGATCTATTAGTGACATTGCTGTATCAAAGGGTATGTATTCTTTTAAAGTCCTTTAGGCATAATTCCAAATTGCTTTCAAGAATGGTTGTATCCTATTCTCAACATTTTTTCATATGATTATTGGTAGTTTTGATTATAAGGGATATTTTGATATATTTGCGATAATTAATGTGATTGTGAAAATATCTCTGACTTTATTAGTAGTAAAGTCAACAGATGCTGCTAATAATACACTGATATGTTGCCTACATTCATATTTTAAAGAAATACTAAATTCCAGTCAGCAGTTAATGAAAATGAAGATGAATTTTTTAATATCCCTATTCATGCAGCCCATGAAATCTATCCATAGAGTCTTTGGAGAATATGTTGGTCCCCTTCTCTAACTTAACCTGAGTTTTGAAGAAAACAAGGTTATCCTAAGAGGTGGAAGTGAGAAAATAATTCGTCTTAAGAATGGAGTAGGAAGATGGGAGATTGAGTGTCAGATAGGAAAAGAGAGTAAGTCTGTTTAGGTGAACCTGGTATCTAAAACCAGCTTCTGACACATACCAACTGGTAACCTTCATCAAATCATTTAACCACTTGTTGCCTTTGGCACCTCTCTAAAACTATAAGTGTTAGGGTTCAAAATGGGTGGCCTCCAGAAGAACACACGAGACAATGCAATCAAGGCAGGAGAAAGCTTTATTGCCAGTGCGCGCTGGGGGAACTCAGCAAGAGAGTCCCAAGTGGTGCATTCAGAAGAGGGAATATATATATATATATATGTTTCTAGGATATAGGTGCCTTTGTCTTAGGGTTAGCTAATAGCTAGACAGAGGGAGTAGGGATGCTTCCAGGTGCCACAGGATATGATTCTTAATCTTCAAGGCTGTTCTGTCTAGGAATCTTCAAGGCTGTTCCGTCTAGGGGAGGAGTTGTGGCCCTGGGGCTGTCAGCCAGAGATAACTGCCCTGCTTGAGCTGGGTATGACGTTATCCAACCCCCCCCACCCCCCCCCGCTTAATTGCCAAGTTTAGCTTTTTGGCTATAATATTCTTATAAGCTATAATATTTCTATAAGCTTTTTTGGCTATAACATAAATTCATGATTTGGGTTGGAAGACCTGCACACTAAGAATATCAGAGTTCTGCAAGGAAAAAAAGAATATCTAAGAAACACTGAACCAAGTAAATCAAGTTCCTTGAAATAATTCTGCCAAATAAATCACATCACAAACAATTATCATTCAAATTTTTAATTGGAATTATTCATACATACTCAAAAATTTTTTTTCTTGCTCTTCTTAATTGACAAAATTTTCATGGTGTCAAAAACAGTCATTGCCATCTTCTGATGAAGTTGCCAATATTACATTCTATAGTGGAATAAGGAATATAGTCATTATATATTTCTTTATGCTAATATTAATGCAATACATTTAAAAGGTTTGGAATTTAAAAATTTGGTTGACTGATTTACTAAGCTTAATTAAATTGCTAGACCTCATTCCTTCCAGTTTTATAAATCTAGCAAGTAGATTCTGTGTCTGTTAAATTAATGCTGGGTGAAAAAGTATACATTTTATTACTCTGTAGTATGTAGAATTCTAGACTGCAAGGTTAGCTTAGGTGGTTAGAGGATATTGCTAATGAGGCTGTGACATATTGCTGTCATTTTCAATATTTGGCTTTTAACCCTTGTTCTAGGACACCTAAGACTTTTACTTCAGAAATTTCATCTAACTTGTCTCTAATTAGTAAGGCTCATCCTTTAACTTATTCTTATGTGGGCTCAATAATGCCATCACTTTAATTACTGACTTTTCAGTCCCAAACTTCTCTATTTCTTGTTGAAATTTTCAGCACTAGCATATGCATTTTCCTTTCATTTTTTTCTAGTGAATTAATCTCATCCTCCCTAAATTCTTTAAATTGGATGTTCATCTTCTTGAGTTTGGAAGGTAAACTCCAGTGGATTCCTGTAAAAACTTAGTATTGGAAAAAAAAAGATGATTGATTATTCCAATTATTGCAATTGTTGTGCAGCCTTGTTCAACTGAGACTAAACCAGGAAAAGTTCTACTACCCTCTTGTTTCAGCTCTTCTGGGTTCATGATTAGCACATATATTTCCTTTTGTTCATAGCCCTACTAGGTTAGAAACAGTGATTTTTGTATGAGCAAACATACAGTGCTACTTAAGAAAAATACATGCATACTGGCAGACAATTGACATTTGCTGGCAACCTTATCAAAAGTCATATATCTGCCTGTGCATCTATGTTTTGGCCTTGAGGCTAAAACTGAAAATGAAGTGGGAAGGAACTAGTTCATAAACACAATCTCCTTCCTAAATCTTTGTTATAAAATGTATTCTTTTTACCCCACATTCCAAGTACTTTTAATGAGTAAAAACAAATGAATAGTCGGTCTGGGTTCAGATATAATAATATGTTGGTCGTGGAATGTTAATGATTTAGTTTAGGCTCAGTCTTCCCCCATGGTTCTATATTTCACCCTCATGCATAATAAAATCACATATCTCAGGCTGTTCACAATATATTGACATAAATAGCTGAGGATCTGCTTCCCACAACTTCAACATCAGGAGATATCTTGAATACTCTCTTATAATATAGCATGGAGGCTAATCATCCATCAATCACTACTCGGAATGGCTGTGAATCTTCTCTTAACCACAGAGTAGTTGATTTCCAACATGGCAGTCTCTAAAGATTAACCATTTTTTTAGCAGTTGTGGAAGGGCAGAAGAAGCTCCCAATAAACTAGAGATGGTATCCTGTTTTTGTGTTTCTGCCAGTGACAAGAAACAGCTAAGTTTGGATGAAATATTGGTTAGTCTTCTTCCTATAGGAGTCAAGAAAAATTTTGGAGGAATGCTTTTGTACTCTTCAGGTTCTCAGGCAGTGCAAAGTGTTTCATGAAAGAATAGATGGAGATACTTCAAAGAAAAAAAAAGCAAAAACGAGTAGGAAGACGCAGAGTGAAACTCGGCTCTGTGTCAGGAACTTGAAAGGCAGGTAATGTGACTCAGATAAGGATAAGATGAACCATCAGACTTTTAGTATTAAGTAGTACGTTTGAAGTTCTTCCTATGGAAGGGAGAGAGATAATAGACACTGTGTGGTGGAAATAGCTTCTTGTCTTTTCTAGGTAGATGATGTAGAATTAGAAGTGTAGCCAGGAGAATAATGATCATTAAGTACTGGCCAGAGGAAGAAGAGATGACTAGTGGCGACTGAGGACTCAACAGAGGGGGTACAGAAGGAACCATTTATTGATTTGATATAGGTAATCTAGAAGTCTGCTGTCTTCATAGTTCAATATCTGGAACATGATGAATTTTCTGAGATTTTTCAAGCCTTATGATTCCTAATTATTCATATCGGGCCAAATTACATTGCTAAAAAGAACGAAGGTATTACTAGAAGTACAGTGGCACTGGGATGAAATGCTGAATGCAGGGAAAAGCAAATAGCTCATTATGGCAGGATGTAGACTGCATGAAGGAAAGTAACATGAAGTCATGTTAAAGCATCTGCTGGATTCATATTGCAAAGGCTTTTAAATAACGATCAGAATGTTTTGTACTTTATTCTAGAGGCCAAAAGTAGCCTTCAAAGGCTCTTAAGTAGATATAGTCATATTTGTACTTTAGAAAACTTGCTTTTGTCACTATGTAGAAGACATATTAAGGAGATGAGAGGCTGAAGGGAGGACCATCAATTAGGAGGCAGTTCCATGTAGTTCTTACTTCATAACTGGTTTGCTCTATCATTGACTTATGGGGGATATTTTACTCTTACGGAATATGTCGGTTCTTTATAGATTCTGGCTATCAAGTCTTTGTCTGGCATTATTTACCAGAAATATTTTTTCAATCTATTTTTTCTTTTAATTTTAGGAATTAATTTAATTATTTAATTATGAATTTTTGTTACATGGAATTCTTTGTCTTCATGTAATTAAACTCATTGGTTCTTGACCAATCCAAGAATCACTTTCTTTTGTAAAAATATTCATCTTCTTAATAGTTGAGACAACATACTGTTTTTAGTTCTCCACATTTCTCTCAGATTTAAAGTATTTTGTTCATTAATCCAGTGAGGGTTTGTGGGAGTATATGGTATAAATCCAAACCTGTTTTAGCCATTTTTAGTTTCCTCAACAGTTTATATTGAATTTTGACAAGGGTTTATCAAATACTAATCTATTATATGCTTTGGTATCTCTGGGTCCCCTATTCTGCCCCAGTGACCTTTTCCCCACCCCTCCCCCATACTGGTCTCTTTAAATAATGATTGCTTTAGAGTAATTCAGCTATAATAATAGCACAGTTTAAAAAAAGTCAAAGCATATAGGAAACTAGATATAAAAATCTCCATATATTAGAGGAGGCAAGTGTTTCCTCCTTCTTAAAAATTAGGAGCATGCCTTTGTTTGCATGTACTTGCCTTTGTTTTGGAAAGATCAATTTGGTCTCAAACTCAATCTTTCAATTGCTCTCACCTTTATTGTATTTTTAAAAACTGTTTTAAAAGAGTTGATTTTAGAACTTCTCTTCTCCAAATGACCATTTTGAAATATGGAAATACAAGTTCCTCTCTTTTTTATCCATCTACTTTTCTACATAAATTGTATTATGATGTTATTTAATTATAAAAAATAACCTCTGGCATTTTGATTGCTAATTAATTTATGTAGTATTGTCATTTTTATGTTTTTCTCACCCTACTCATAAGCAGAGTAATATTGTTACATGTATCTGGGTCTTTTTGGATTTCTGATAAAAATAATTTTCATGTTGTTTTTATAGAGGTCATTTTTATATTTTGCTAATTCATGTCCATATCTTAATATATTTTGTTCTTGTTATATAAGGTATTTTACTAACATCTTCCCTTGATTCTTGCAGATGAGGCTTAAGCTATCCTCCCAGAGTTTTACATCATATTTAGATGTGAGTTTTCATTTTGGATTCTTTCTACATGTCTGACCTCTTGGTTCCCTTTGACATTATATAGCTCTCTCTGTGTCTCTCTCTGTCTCTGTCTCTCCCTCCCATTTGGAAAAGTGTTAAGACTCTTTCCCTCTAACTCTTTTTGCTTGTGGGTTTTAAAATATTGTGGCCTGGAAAACTGCCTACCCCAGCATGACCCAGGGATCTTCCCCCGCCCCCCACTTCCTGTTGTGGGACCATTCCCCTGCTGTGGAATTGGTCTTGAATTGGACCAATCCTGTGCTAGGATGGGGTCACACCCCAACTTCCGGGTGTGGGATTGGTCTATATAAGACTGGCAGGGAACAGGTCGTTTAGTTCATTTCAAGGAGCTAGAGCTCCAGGTTTTTTTTTTTTTTCTTCCTTTAAAATAAAGTTTTAGTGCAGAGAAAGAGTTTTTTTTCCCCTTTATTCAGGCTCATTGCATGGCCTATAGTGGAATACTCTATTAGACATTTGATTAAACTTTAGGTTTTGGCTTATGTCTAAGGTCCTCCAAAGGTGAAATAGAATGAGTATGGGTTGGGTCTTTATTTGCTATTTACAAAAGACATGCTGATCACAAAATACTCTTAAATGCATCCTGGGAGACTTAGAATGTATTTTTTTTCATTGTCTCAGGAAGTTGAGACATTGTTTCATTTCCCATTTCAGTTTGATTTTAAATTGTTCCTTCATTGATTTTATGTGTGCGTATATATTGTGTACACAATTATATACACATAAATGTATGTGTGTGCATATATATATATGTGTATATATATATATATATATATATATATATATATCTCCATACATATCTTCTGTGTTCATCTTCTACTCTAACAGGGCATCTGTAGTTTCTGGGAATACCTTTCTTTGATGCCAATTAGCTTAGACCAAAGGATTCTGGACTGCCTTGAAATCACAAAATAGTCTTAAAGCTTAGACAAGTACATATTGGCATCTATAATTGTTCACCTAAGATTAGGAAAAAAGAAACATAGAAGGCATCCATCCCCAAACCCAGGATCCTATTTGCCTTGGTAGGACATGGGCTTTAGTTGTCATATACTCATGGCTGCATGCTGACTGGGGCACACACTAAAAAATGAGTTATAGTTCCTATCACCCCTACCAAGGTACATATGATCCTGGGTGTTGGGGATGCCTTCTGTATTTTTTTTTTGTCTAATCTTAAGTGAACAAGAAGGAGGGAATGACTGAAGGGGGAATTTGAGAGGGAAGAGAATAAGATCAAGGGCATGAGTGAGCAAGTAGTCTTGATATAAGAAGGGTCACCCCTTTCTAAGTGCTTGGTCCATCTTGGGTGACTATTTTTTATTCAGCTCTCACTTGTGTGTCCAAGAAGCCAAACCTTGAGAAAACTGTATTCATAGATAGGTTAAACCACGGTAACCAATAGGCCTCAAACCTATCAATGAGTTATGGGAATGTCTATCCCAAACATGTGAAGACTTACTCTGGAAGAACTGGCAGATGAAAACAATTTGTTCCAACAGCAATGAAGGTAGCTGAATCAGGTGCTGTGAAGTGCTTAGAGCTTAGATCAGACATCAAAGATGTCAAGATCATCCACTGCAAACCAGGCCATTGTCAGTCATCTTGACTTTTGTCCAGACGTGGATGACTCTGGAAGGGAGAGTGAGGCTGATGAATTTGTGTAATTCTGACTCATTTAATCTTATTTTCTCCCATCAAGACAATGAAGGACCAACAGTAATAGAGCCTAGAACAATAAAGGAAGAATGAAAGATAATGTAGAAAACTTTGGAGTAGAGAAGAGGGAGTTCATGACAGATGGCCTCAGTTTTCTTTTTTTTTTTTTAATTTTTCTTTTTTTTTAAAACCCTTAATTTCTGTGTATTGGCTCATAGGTGGAAGAGTGGTAAGGGTGGGCAAATGGGGGTCAAGTGACTTGCCCAAGGTCACAGGGTCACATACCTGGGAAGTGTCTGAGGCCGGATTTGAACCTAGGACGACCTCCCATCTCTCAATCCACTGAGTTACCCAGCTGCCCCTATCGCCTCAGTTTTCTAATTAAAATTCTAATTGAAGTATGGCGATTTATACTGGTTTTCAAAATTTCATCTAAAAATGGAGTTAGAAGAGGTAACGATCTTAACTAATAAACAGCGATTGAAGATATGAGTATGAATATGAATGGGTGTGTGACTTTAGAGTAGAACAAAGAGGAAGGTGGGAACAAGTACACTGACTACCAGGCACTATGCTAAGTACTTTACAAATATCCTCTATTTCATAAATTTATTTTACCTTCTCTTCATTTAATTGCTTAGTAGATAAGTTGTAGAGTCAACATAACATTGAAACTGTTTTGTTCAGTCATTTCAGGCACATTTGGCTCTTTGGGACCCCATTTGGAGTTTTCTTGACAAAGATACTGGAGTGATTTGCCATTTCCTTTTCCAATTCATTTTACAGATGAGGAAATAGAGGCAAACAAGGTTAATTGACTTGCCCAGGGTCACATAGCAAATAAATGTCTGAGGCCATATTTAAATTCAGAAAGAAGAGTCTTCCTGACTTCAGATCTGGCGCTATTATTTTTTACAGAATTAACCTAAGTGTCTGCTCCAGTGGAAAAACTTCTTGAGAGAAAAACATATTCGATGATTCCTAATGTATTCAAATGGATTGTTGATAACAGTTTTATGAGGGTGAGGAATGCAAATTCCTTAGTCATTTAGTCTTTTCTCTGGGGAAAATGAGGAATTTATCCATAACTTGTTTAAGAAGGAAATGGCTAAAACAATATAAAAGGGGGCAGCTGGGTAGCTCAGTGGATTGAGAGCCAGGCCTAGAGATGGGAGCTCATAGGTTCAAATCTGGCCTCAGACACTTCCCAGCTGTGTGACCCTGGGCAAGTCACTTGACCTCCATTGCCTACCCTTACCGCTCTTCTGCCTTGGAGCCAACACACAGTAATGACTCCAAGACAGAACGTAAGGGTTTTAAAAAAAACAAAACAAAACAACAATATAACAAACAAGCTTAGCTGTGAAACGAATTGTAAGCAGAGAATTTGTCACCACTTTTTATTATATGCTGAGTTCCTTGGTAAAAATTAAAACCCAGCATGATTATTATAGTGATTTCCCTTGTAACTACTCTACCATATTTAAGGAACAAGTCGATAGTCTATAGATGGATTTTGACAAGTAGAGTTAAGTTGTATGCAATAATATATTCAAAGTACTCCTGCAGAGAATGTACAACCTTTGAAATGCCATAAAGATAATTTTGTCACATTGTTACCTGTATTTAATTGACCGATTTTTAAGATTTCTGTTTTTTTTTCCTTTTGCTTAGTAACTAAGTAAAAGAATTTTCTGGGAAAATAGCTTTTTTGCTCTGGGGTTCTCTTTGTCCTTCTGTTGATGGAAAAGTACTAGATTTGGAGTCAGAAGGCCTGTATTTCCATCCCTGTTCTGCTACTTGTGTGACCTTGGGCAAGCTCTCCTTCCTCTACTTGGATATTTAACTTCCTAACTCATAAAATACACCTGAAGGAGTAGATAATTTTTAAGGCTCCTTCTAATTCTAAATTCTATGATTCCATAGTTCATAGCCCTTTTGTCTCTAATACTATTATTAATGCCAGATTTCTGGGAAGAAATCAGACTCTAGGAATTGCCTATTTTTTCTTTCTTCTCTAGTGTTTATATTTCCATTACTACGGGTTAATTATCTGGATTGCCTCAGATGGACCTAAACCTAGGTGTTAGGTTGGAACAAGATTCTGATGCATCTCATGGTTATACGGAAGAAAGGGCAACACACTTTCCTCCTTTCAAAGCCAAATTATGAAAGTGATTGTTTTACACACTTGTTTCAATTTTTTCACCATCTAGTTCTTCAATTACATCCCATGAATTCTGTTTCCTTATCGTGCTTCTACTAAAATCATGACCTTGAAAGTCATCACTGACTTTTTCTTAGTTTCATTTTCTTCTTAACTCTGAGAATCAGGACTTGGTTTCAATTCCTGCCTCTGCTATCTATTGTTTGTGTGACAATGGAGAAGTCATTTAACTTCTTCTGGTGTCCTTTATATTATCTGTAAAACAAGAGATTTGGATTAGAGGACTGAAGTCTCTTCTAACTCCAAACTGATAACTTCTCTGTAGTATTTAGCACTGTGGAACACTTCTTTCTTAGAATTTTCTTCTCCCTTAGCCTAGAAAATCCTAGTTCTCTTATCTTTCTTATAACTCCTTTTTCTCCTTCTCTGGTACTTCTTTCTTTTACTTCTTGAATGTAGATGTTCCCAGAGTTCAGGTCTTTCACTTTCCTGTTCTGTGTTCTCTTCCTTAGAAATCTTATCCACTTACACAATTTGACCTGTCTTCTTGATAGAAGACTGGATCTCTCTCTCCTGAGTTCCAATTGGACGCCTCTGCCTGTTAAATTTATCTATTTGATTGTTGGTCCATAACCTAAAGTTCAGTCTTTCTTCTACTGCCTCCCATACAAATTTCCCCTTCTGTTACCACTATGCTTCCAATCATTCCATCTTAAAGCATGAGTTGGACATATTTTCTTAGTTTTTCCTACATCCAGTAATTAAATCAATTTTGTTGATTTTCTCTTTGTGATATGTCTCATATTGCTTTTCCTTTTCATTTCCATTCCTACCAATGTAGTTCACATATCTCCCACCCTCCCAACCTTTGTGGGGTCCTTTCTTTTCCCTCACACCATAATCCAGGCATCTGTCCTAGGTAAGCTACTTTTGAAGATAATCTTTTATCTTTAGGAATTTTGACTAAGGCAAAGGGTTAATCAAGAGTTGATACCATGCCAACAACATTGGTACCACTAGATTCTGTCCATTGTCCAGATTCCTTTTTTTGATGTCTTTTTATTCTGCTATCTTGCCTATATTCCTGATGTCTAGTATGTAAACTTTCTCCCTAGTTTTTGGATCTGTTGTTTATTCTGATCTTTTTTAATTGCCTGATTCTCCAGTCCTGATTTAAGTATCTAGACTCATAATATATTTTGAATGAATGAATCACCTACTTTGCCCTTTAATTCCTGTGTGATCCTTCAGTGTTGCCTGAGTAATTAATTCTCACACATTGCCTAGATCTTTAAGTTCAGTGTGTTTGTGATAAATTATACATATGACACATTTCACATAGTTTAAGATCATTTGTGTTTGGAGATTGGGTTCCTGGGCTATTAAGTTGTTTTCTTGCTCTTAAATCTTTACTATTTCTTCATTTCCTCCAGGACAAAATCTGTCCTTCTTAAATTCCCTCCAAATATATGGAGATTGTGGGTTTGTAGATTGTTGGTAGTGTTATTAGCCCTGTTTTTTTTCTGAGGCCATCATACCCTCCTTCTCTCTCTTTCTCCCTTCTTCTATGGTATACCAACACAGGGAATGAGGGACAATGATGTACCTAGTTTGTTATTCAAGGTTCTTTACAAATCAGGCCTCATCCTATCTTTTCAAGCTTATCTCCTCCACTCTCTTACCAACACAGAGAAGTGGAAAGAACATGGGGTTTGCAATCAGAAGGTCTCATATGCCATATGTGTGACCTTGGGCAAACCATTATATTTCCTCTGAGTCTGTTTTCTCACCTATAAAATGAGGTGTTAATGGACTAACTTATCTCTAAGGCTTTTTCCAGTTTGAAATCTTATAATTTTTTTTAAACTTTTACCTTCTGACTTAGAATCAATAATGTGTATTGGTTCCAAGGCAGAAGAGCCATAAAGGCTAGATAGTGAGGGTTAAGTGACTTGCCCAAGGTCACACAGCTAGGAAGTATCTGAGGCCAGATTTAAACTCAGGACCTCCCATCTCTGGACTTGGCTCACTATCCACTGAGCTACCTAGCTGTCCCTTAAAAATCCTATAATCTTACAGATGAGAGATGAGCCTAGTTGATAGGAAGAGAGTATAAAGTCTTCAACAAGGGAAGTCTTGATCACTGGCTCTCAAATATTCTCTCCACATTCTAATATTTATGCCTTGCTTAGTCAATTTTCCTCCACCTAGAAATGACCTCTTTCTCTTCTCTTCCTGCTTAAATCATACCCATCTTTCAAGTCTGAACTTGAAACTTTCCATCACTATCCATGTGACTGTAGTGTTATGAAGTCTTTATAGATCTTTGTTATATATGCTGTCTTATATTAGGTAACTCAGAATGTGTTAATATTCCCAATTAAAAATGTGTGTATATAATATATATGTTTATATTTATATTTAAACCTTTCTTCTATCTTAGAATCAATACTAAGTCTCAGTTCCAAGGCAGAAAAGTAGTAAGGGCCAATATTTGGGGTTAAATGACTTGCTCAGTGTCATACAGTGAGGGAGTATCTGAGGCCAGATTTGAACCCAGGAAATGCTCAAACCCAGTAAAATCCTATCTCCAACCCTGACTGTCTTTCCACTGAGCCACCTAGCTACCCCTGAAATATATATTTTTAAAAGAAGATATTTCTTTAAAATAGAGGTAAGAGCAAGTATTAGGGAATGAATCCTAAAGGGTGGCATGGTTATGGAAGAAGAATAGTGTCAGATATGAGAAAGCATTGAAGCTAACAAAAAAGCTTAAGGTCAACAACAAAAAAGAAATTTTAAAATAGTTATTTTATAGTGAGGAGTCAAGGACAAAAGGAATAGATAGCACTGTTGTGAGGCTTCAATGAGAAAAGGGATATAAAGCCAAATCACAAAGTGCTATACAAATGGCAGTTATTATTATATTATAAATATAATTATTGCAACATACTAATTTGTTATTATTATTATAGATTGTTATTATTAGCCTCCAGTCTGGTGATGTCTTTATTCCCTGAGTCTTCTTCTGCACTCCTGCTGAGATCAAGAAATGTTTATAGAGCAAAATAAGAATGTGCTGGTAAATGTTTAATAACTGGACCCTGGGGAAGAGAAAACACATGCATGCATACTTTTAAGTTTAATCTGCATTATTAACACTTTTTGAAGTCTAGACAATAGACAAAACAATAAACCAATCCCTGATTTGTGGAAATAGCTTATTTTTGAGTTGCAAATGCTTAACACTGAACATTTAACAATCAGCTCACAAACCTGGTAGAACTGTCTTTAGTACCGCACTCCCCCCCCCCCACCCCCGTACCATCACCAAAAGCAGAATAGATAGCAAAATAATGACTGGTGATGGAGTCTAGTCAGCTCTGCTCAGTCCTTGTCTACTTTGTTTTCCCTGTCAAGGAGAAAGTTCTTTAGACTAGAAAAGAGAGCAATGATGACTCATAGGGAGTTGATAGTCAGGATTAAAAAAAAAAGACTACATAATTCTGTGGTGAGGTGAGTAAGTGTACAGACCCAAATAACATAAACCTATATGCCAAGGTACTAAAATATGATGGATGTGATCATTGGTCCTGTATCAGTGATCTTTGAAAAAAGGTAGAGATTTGGAACTCTATCAAATGGGCTATAAAACTGTGATTCTGCAATACCACTCTTAGGTCTTTATCACAGAGTGATTTTTAAAAAACGGGAGAGAAGGAACCATCTGTACAAAAATAATCATAGCAGCTCTTTTTGTGGTGGCAAAGAACTGGAAACTGAGGGGATGCTTATCAACTGAGGAATGGCTGAAGAAGTTGTGGTATATGGCTATGATAGCATACTATCGCACTGTAAGAAACAATGAGCAGGATGCTTTCAGAAAAACCTGAAAAAAAAACCCCTTACTTGAAGAGATGCAAAGTAAAGTGAACAGAACCAGCAGGATATTGTACACACCAACAGAAATATTGTACAATGATCAACTGTGAATGACTTGGCTTTTTCAGCAATTCTGAAGGACTTCTGAAACTAAAAAATGCTATCCACTTCCAGAGAAAGAATTGGTTGAGTCTGAATGCAAACTGAAACATACTATTTTTTTCCATGTCTATTTTTTTTGTGGGGGGAGATGCTATCTTTTCTTTCACAATATGACTAATATGGAAATATGTTTTGCATGATTGCACATGTTTATAATCTATCTCAAATTGCTTGCCTTCTTATTGAGGGGGGGAGAGGGAGAGAATTTTGAACTCAAAATCTAAAAATATGTTAAATTATTTCTATATATAAACTTGAAAAAAATTTTTAAAAGGAAAAATGTAGATAATAGAAATACTATGGGGGCCTGATGAAGGGCAAATGTCACTGTCAGAGAGAGAGAGAGAGAGAGAGAGAGAGAGAGAGAGAGAGAGAGAGAACAAACAAAAGTAGGGGAGTAGGGAGGGAAGGGGGAAAGAGAGAAAGAGATGAAGAGAGGGAGAGAGAGAAGAGAATGAAATAATCAAACCTTAGGCTAAAGAGTATGACTTTGATTCCTGGCAAAATTGTGTGTTTTAAGAAAGAGAGGGTTAGGGAACATCTAGAAAAGTAAGTTGTGGTCACTAAGATCCAGGATGATACTATTAAGAACAAATATGTGTAGAGGTAGTTTTATTTAATTTTTGACATGATTACTAGACTTTTAGAGCTTGTGAATTTTATATCTATATAGCCTACCTAGTTTTTAAGAAAACATTTGAGAAAGTCATTCTTCCTTTTTTTTTTTAACCCTTACCTTTTGCCTTAAAATTGAAATGATACTAAGTATTGGTTGCAATGCAGGAGAGTGGTTAGGGTTAGGCTGTTGGGGTTAAGTGACTTTTCCAGAGTAAAAAAGCTAGGAGGTGTCTGAGGCCAGATTTGAACCCAGGACATATGGTTTTTAGGCCTGGCTTTCTATCCACTGAGCCACCTACCTTCCCTTGTCTTTCATTATTCTTGATGATAATATGCTAAAGTATATTCAGAACTTGTTGTTGAATAACTAGTCTTCTACTAGAGTCATTAATGTCTAGACATCAACTTGACAGATGTTTCTAGAGAAAAAACTTAAGGAATTTATGATTGGCCCTGTTCTATTTAACGTTTGGATAAAGGCATAGATGGCATGCTTATAAATATTTGCAGATGCCACAAAGCTGGGAGGAGGGATAATTAATTCACTGATGACAGAATCAGGATCCAGAAGGATCTCAACAGGCTAGAATGTTGGATTACTTTAAATAGTAAGAAACAAATTGGGATGAATGTAATTTTGGGTTTCTATTACTTTTGGGTCCACATTGGGACAAAACTCCTGGGGACAAAGTAGAAAAATATGCCAAGTGAGAAGTAGAGCTGGCATTGGAGTGAGCTGGAATAGAGTGAGTATGATCTGGGAATTTCATGAAATGGTGATCAGAGCAAGGACTCATCGAATGGAAGAAAGGAACTTAGAACAAAGGCATTTCCAGGATGAGAAGGTCTTTACCTTTTTAGGTAGAAAAACCTAGAAAGTGAAGAATGGAATGGGGGGTGGAGCATGACCTTGTATCTCATGAAATGGTAGTCTGGACCAGACACTCACCAATAAAAAGAGAGGGCTATAGGGCAGAGGCATCTTCAGGGCAAGAACATTGCTATCAGGGTTGTGGAAAAGTTCAGAGAGTGATGAGTGGAGATATTATGCTTCATGAAATATATATAATTCTAAATGAATAGAAAGAAGAACAATTAGGGAAATATACAGTGTTGGAGGTAGGGTATTTCTCTGAAAGTAAAGGTAATGTATTTATATTGTATTAATTAATGAAACTTATAAATTTATAAATGCAGGTTAAGAGGGAGAAAATATGAAGATAATGAAGAGACAGACACAGATAAAGAATCACAACAGGTTCAGAGTCAGAAAGATAGACAGTTATAGAGACAGATATAAATCACTATCCTATGGAAATAAGACAAAATAAGAGAATGACTCAAAGCCTTAAGCATCACTGATCCAGAGAATAGTGGTCCCACTGATAGAATAGAGAAGTCAGAAAGGGAAAATGATGAGTTTGGTTTTTCTAGTCGTTTTTCCCCTACTGTTGCTTAAGCTATTAGATTAATCCATACTCCTAGAGAAAGCACTTCCCCTTCCCTTCCCTTCCCTTCCCTTCCCTTCCCTTCCCTTCCCTTCCCTTCCCTTCCCTTCCCTTCCCTTCCCTTCCCTTCCCTTCCCTTCCCTTCCTTTCCCTTCTCTTCTTTCTTTTCTTTCTTCCATCTGTGTATCTTTCTGTGTGCTTACTATTTGGGAATTCAGAAAAAAGTGATAGAATATTGGTAATTTTTCCAGTCTATTTCTTGACCTTTAACTTTATGTTAAAGTTGGGCTCTGCTCCTGAGATAGAGGGGACTTTGTTAGAAGCTTCATTTTTTTTTTGTTGTTCTCAGAGATAATTCTTGGAAAGTCTGTACGTTTTCACAGTGTTCTGATCTAAAGAGAAGTCACTACTTCCCTGGCCTGTGCTCTGGTCTGTGAGTGACCATAAGCACTGTTTTCTGCCCTGAAACTATGACTACGGTCCCCTTTCCTTTCTATTCATTCCCTCTAGTATACAAGTATTCCTGCTTCCTCTAGGGCTGTAACCTAGATCTCAGCAAGAGAGTCCTACATCGAGTGCCAAATAAAGATGAGCATTCTCCTTCTGAGCAGTTGTATCCCTTACCATCTGTGGGCTAAGTACTCTGGAATTTGTTGCTGAAGATTGTTGCCTTCATGACCAACTGTTGTTGGCTTGCCAGGTGGACTATGATCCCTTCTTACTCTAGTGAGACAGACCTTTCCTGCTGATGACTTTAAGTTGTCTTGGGTAAGAATATTGTTTCACTTCATCCTTTTTTGTTGCTCTGTTGAGGCTTGATTTTAAAATTGTTTGGAGGACAATTTGGGAGAGGACAGGTGAGTTCCTATCTTTACTGTTCCACCTTGGCTCTGCCTCTCAAGGACTTTATTTATTCTGCTTTCCCAGTATATGACTACTTGGATTCTTAGATAGAAGAAAAAAGCAGCTACATGCCAACAAGCATTTATTTCATGATCCCTTTACATCTGAGTTAGATACTGGTTTTGCTGTAGGCAATCCATGAACAAGATATTATTAACATTTTAATTTTAATTTTAGAATTTCATCTAAGGTGTATCTGAAATCTTTATATGATCATGTTTCCCATTGTGGAGTCTGCCAGAGATGAGCCAAAAAACTTGAAAAAGGTAAGATACATAGTAGTATAGACTACTTGTCCCATGTTTAATGTTGTATGTTTATTTATAACCCATGACCCTTATTCCTGGTAAACTTACTTAAAAGAGGCAATATCTCCAAAATTATGTAATTGTAGAACTTCAAGCCCACAAATAATTAAGTCAATTTAATACTTTTGTGTTTGATTGTTATACAATATGTTTTTTAAAAAAGGACTTAATTTTACTATGTCAAACTCTTAAAAAATTGGCTTTTTGGTGGCATCATTACTCTAATATTAAACCTAATGTCTACTTTGAAACTACCTTTGATAACACTGCTCAATTACAGGCAGTAGTAGTTGGTGGATAGAGTGCTGTGCTTGGAATCAGGAGGTCCCGAGTTCAAATCCAACCTCAGTTACCAGTGGTAGGACTCTGGGCAAGTTTTTGCCTTAGTTTCCTTATCTGTAAAATGGCTACCCACCCCATAATCTTTGCCAAGAAAACCCCAGATAAGGTCATGAAGAGTTGGACACAATCAAAAGTAACTAAATAATAACAGAAACTACAGGCTTTTCTTTGTTGTCCAGTCTGAGATTTGCATATATTATGTAAGACCTTTAACATATTCTTGTTGGAAAGGAATGGATGCTGCAAAACTTTTTATTTTTACAACATTAACCCTAATAGAAAATGGGAGAAAAGAAATAAAATTAACCCCTCAGTTGTTTGCCTTAGTGCCAACTTTATTCTTTTCTCTTTGTGTAAATTAATCATCCTTTGGATTTCTGGTATATGGAATATGAGTCTGTTAGAATTACAAGATGAGAGGGCTGGAAGTTACTCCTTAAAAAAATTAAATAATTAATTAATTAAGACTATTTCTTCATAGTTACATGATTCATGTTCTTCTCCTTCCCTCCTCCCACCCCCTCCCATAGCAATTCCGCTGGGTTTTACATGTGTCATTGATCTATTTTAATATTATTAATATTTGCATTAGGGTGATTGCTTAAAGTCTACATCCTCAATCATATTCCCATCAACCCATGTGATTAAACAGTTGTTTTTCTTCTGCGTTTCTACTCCCACAGTTCTTTCTCTGGATGTGAATAGCATTCCTTCTCATCAGTCCTTCAGAATTGTCCTGGATCATTGCATTGAGGGAAGTTATCTGAGAGAGCATTTAAACTAAGCTTCTCACTGAAAAGATTTAACCTGGGGCCACAGAGGTTAAGTGAGTTGTCCAGGGTCACTCAGAGGCTGGACTAGAACCTGAGTCTTCCTTGTTTCCAGGGCTGGCCTCCTCTCCACTGTGACATCTGGGAAAGGCTGAGGTGGCTGTCATAGCCAAGGCCAATAGAAGGAAGATTCCTCAAGGGCAGATATTAGAGCAGGTTTTTAACCACTGCCTATGTAGCACCTAGTCAGTGTTTTGCAACTAGTAAGTGCTTAACAAAAGTTAATTGAATGAATGAAAGAAATTCCTATTTTAAAAGATAATTCATTTTTGAAAATTAGTTATCATATTAAAGCAGTTAAAAGAGGAGTTTAATAGCAGCAAGTGAAAAGTGTTTTTTCTCCTCTCCATTCTTTGTAGCTCCAGCACTTAAAAAGGCAGCACAGAGTAAATTATCTCTCTCTCTCTCTCTCTCTCTCTCTCTCTCTCTCTCTCTCTCTCTCTCTCTCTCTCTCTCTCTCTCTCTCTCTCTCTCTCTCTCTTTTTCTCTTTCTCTTTTTAAAAACCCTGACTGTCTGTTTTAGTATCAATTTTAAGGCAGAAGAGAAGGCCTAGGCAATCAGGGTTAAGTGACTTGCCCAGAGTCACATAGCTAGGGTAGTGTCTGAGGCTAGACTTGAATCTAGATCCTTCTGACTCTAGACTTGTTGCTCTGTCCACTGCTACCTAGCTAACCCCACTGAGTAAATAAATTCTTAATAAAGGCATGTTGATTGATTAATACCAACCTCCCACTTTAGTCAGAGCATTAACTTTTTTTAATCAAACATTTCATTAAAATTCTCCAAAGTGAATACATATGAACATCACTTCTTTTCCCCGTTCATCTTCTCATGGAGATGGGTGATGAATAGCCCAGATAATCCTGAACTAGCTATCTAATTGGTCCTCCAGTGATTCCTAATTGGCTTCACTTTATGCTGTGAAGAAAGACCATGAAAGCATTTAAAAAGATCTTTCTGAGTTAGTTAAATTTAGAACTTTTGGGAAAAAAAGGTATCAGAAATGACCTACCTATTCCTCCTTCTACCTTTTTAAAATCTCAAACTTAATATTTGCTTGGCGTGAAGTATTATATATGAACACGAGTTGTTATTTAAGGAAATGTAATTTTTCAAATGATACTGTATTTAGCTCTTTAAATGTTTTGTCCCACCCAGAAGAACATAGGATCTTTGAGGATAAAGACTGTTGTGGTTTGGTTTCTTTTTTTAAAATTTGTTTTTCCTCTGATTTCTTAGCTTCTAGCATGTTCCTTGTACATTTTTTGTAAGACAGATCTTGATTTCATTGGTATGAGGAACTTTTGGGGAGCAAATTCCCTCCACCAAAATTACTCAGCAACTGCTCCTCACCTTGACAATATTAATCAATAAGGATTCATTAAGTACTTACTCTGTGCTAGATATGTTGCTAAATTAACTCAGAGACTTGGAGAATTGTCTGAAGTAGAGAGGTAGAAGAAAGTCTAAGGTAGTGGATGGTGTCTTGTCCAGATTTGTCAGTTAGTTGGATCAAAGGCAATGCTTGAACTCAGTTCTTCATGATATTGACTCTCATTCTCTATACACTAGCCCATGATGTCTCTTGCCTTGTACATAGTAGATGCATATTAAATGCATATTGAATTAGATGAAGTCCTCTTCATTCATGAAAGACCAATAGCAACATTGCTACTCTCCAGGATCAGACACCCATTGACTCAAGCCATTCTTCAGTCTGAGCTTTCCCAAACTAAATACCCTGAAAGAATGTTCTTGTGATATTATGAGTCTATCCTATAACTAAAGGATTTTCCATATTTCAGAATCATACTTTTAATTAACCTTGTGATATCTGAGAACTGAGTGTGGTTTTGACTCCCTAACTTTCCTTTACAGTTCTCTATTTCTAGTCATTTCATCTTTTGGGATTACCTCAGCTTTCTCAGGAGAGCATAGTGGATAGAATACTGGACTCTTCAGAGTCAGAAAAAAACCCTATTTTTATTCCACCTCAGCTACTACAAGTTTTATGATCCTGGAGAAGTCATTTAATATCTCTCAAACTCAGTCTCTTCATCTATGAAATGAGAGAGTTGTATTCGTTCACCTTTAAGAGCCCTTCCAGTTTAAAATATGTGATCTTTTAAGTTATCCCAAAGTATGGTCACCTCCTGGGTTTTTGTAAAGGGGATTTTGGGACAGGTCGAAAGAGTCAACTTTGAAGTTCTAACTGGTTATGAAATTTTGTCCTTCTGAAGATCAACTGCATCTAACCTCAGCTTTCCAACAACCTAGGGAGGTTTTTGTATTTTGATGTGTGATGATAGTGGAGTCCCACTGGACCCACTTAGAAGCCATGAAGGCACATCCTGTCTACCTGTTGCCACTCTAATCTACTTGAAAAGATGGTGCCTCAGTCTTCCTTTCTTAAAAAGTTACCTATTAGGTCAGATCAGGTAGGTGGGAGCTATAGGTGCCCACCAAATAGAAACAGAGCCTACTCTGCCCTAAGGCCACCAGCATTGTTTGGAAAAGCAGACCGCTTTGGCCATCCACAACCACCAAGGGACCTAATCAGGTCCCTAATTTATCACTGGTCTTAGGAAAGTGGGATTTCCTTTGGCTTTCCTCAGGGACTAGGTTTGGAGATTTCCTTATCCCAGATCCAAGTGCCAGGCAATCCTCCTCAATGCTTGCTTCATGGAACTATATGAGAAAAACACCATGACTTTAGCCCTCTATCATATTAGTCCTCAGAGAGGGTGTAGGAGAATGAAGAAATAATAGCAGTGGCTGTATATAATATTGAAAAAAGTTGGTGGTAGGAGAAAATGAATGCTACCATGTGGGAAAGTAACCATGTGGGTCAAGGGAAAGTTTTTTCAAGATGGAGAATACTTGTGTCTCAATCTAATTGGATAAAAATATAATATTGAACACATAAGGATGGAAACTGTTGGAGAAAGGGAATAATTGAGGGACGAGGTCAGTCAGGAACTGGGAAGGGATGTGATTAATAGCCTAGTTTGGAGGCATTAGATTTGGGAAAGAGAAGAAGCATAGTTTTGAGATGAGGGAGGATGGAAAAGAATATGGTTATAGGGCAGGGAGATTCTTAAACTGTGACTTATAGACTTAAAAATATTTTGATGATTGCATTTCAGTATAATTGTTTTCTTTTGTAATCATGTGTATTTTATGTTTTAAATACATGATTCTTAAAAGGGGTCATAGAACTGCCAGAAGGGTTTATAATTCAAAAAAGTGAACATCTCTGTAACCCTCGACAAGTCACTTAACCATGCTCAGCCTCAGCTTCCTCATCTGACATATGAGGAAAATAACCCATTTCACAAGATTGTTGTCACAAATGTAAAGCCCTTTGTAGACCACAAAGTGCTATCTAAATGTTAGTTATTATTCTACTCTGTAGTACGTAAAACAGAATCTAAGAAAAGTTTGGTTCATAAAATTTCCTCTTTATGGAAGATCTGTAGGAAATGCCTTTGTGGAATTTGCTTGGAATATTGGCTCAAGTGTGCTGTCACATAGGTAAAAATACAGCCAAGGGATTTGAATAAACTCATTGTACAAGGGTCGAATTCTTGGTTAACCTTCAGCTACTGAGAAAATTAAATTAACCAGAACCTTCCATTTCCCAGGTGCTCCCTATAATCAATGTTTTACTATATTGTTGTAGCAGGTTCCAGTGTGCTTGGATTGTTACATCCCCAGATTGTGGACTATGAAAGATAATGTGCTCAGTCCAAATGGAAGGCTATTTGGACATTTCAATCAGGTCTTAACTGCAGTAAACAGACTGTTATTTTACTGACTCGGCTTTTTGTGGAGGCTTTTAATACCCTCTCTAAGGTACTTAATCTACATACACTAGGCTGGAGAGCTCAAGTTGTCTTTAAATACCTTCTTTAATTTAGTTCCTAGATATACTGCAAAGGAATTCTCTGTCTTAAGAAACCAGCTAAAAGAAGTACCCAAAAGGCTTAGGTTTATCAATGTTTTGTCAATAATTTACTGGCTGGAATAGTACCAGAAAATTCTCTCCCACCATCTTTACCTTGTGCCAGTCGTCTTGATTTTTGGCTGTGAAAGAGAAGGGAGTCTGACAATTCTGTGCCACTCTGCCTCACTTAAATCCAATTTACACACCAGTCAAGATATAGCTCTGTGATGTCAGTGGTCCTTTTCAAATAGGAAGGACAAACAAGGACCCTGTGCTCACACCTGCTATGGTCCACTAACCATCCTGGGCTTCTGTTTCACAATCACTTTTGCTAAACTGAGCCCTGAAATTTCAGGGCATGTTAGGGCAATCTCACCACAGACAGCAATGCTATAACCTCCAACATACCAACTTTTCCACTGCTTAGAACCTAGGACAACAACCATTTCTTATTTAGTGATATTTAATGTTAAATCTGCTCTCATGGAGGTGAATTTAGGTAAGCTGTTCTAGTATTAATTCTTAATGGAATTTTATCTGGATTAAAGTGATAAAAATCATAACAATAAAGCTTATGGTCCAGAAGTCCTCAGGTTGCTGCATCCCCAATATATTGCATTTATACAAAAGCCAATAATAAACAAAAAGAATTGTCAAAGTTAGGTTCCTGCATCAGATGCAGTGATGGTGGACATTGCTAAGGGAAATATTTAGACTTGAAGGGAAGGAAAATTTCCCATTGGTTGGGGCCACAAGCTAGTAGAGTGGGCTCTCTCTCGTGGTAGTGGCTTCCCCCTCAAGAGAGAACTTAAAGCTAAGGCTGGATAACTATTGGCTGGGTGGTGTGTTGCAGGAAGAAATCTTACTGATATACAGTTTAGAATAGATTGCTGCTGAGGTTTGTTTCAGCTCTGAGACTCAGTGCTCATTTTAACAGATAAAGAGATGTTTTTTATATAAGAGATGGAGTCTTTAGGGATATACTGGTGACTGCTTGAAGGGTTCTTGAGAATCAATTGTTAAATTTTCAGTGTGAACACTTACATCTCAGAAACTGGCAAACTCTACAAATTGGGGCTTGATGTATTGTTTTGCTAATTATCTAGATCAGAGGTGTCAAACACAAAACCCCTATAACATTCTCCAGTGCATCCAAACCAGATTAAATTGTAAAATGTAATTAAAAAAATAAGCAAAAATACAATACAAGGCATTACATTAATACATTATTTTCTAAGTCAATATGCAGCTGTGGGCATCCTTCTGTATGACACAGTGGGTCCCATTTCTATTTAAGCTATCTATTATTATTGCCTTCTTCCTAGTTACCACTGATCGAGACTTAAGCAAGTGTGGGAAAAATGTTAATATAGATTACGTTTAAAAGTATGCCATCCATACTTTTTTTCTTCAAAGTGATGGTTGTTAAGCATTTACCAGCATATCACTCCATCTGATGGAGGAGTCTAACTTTGACAAATCTTTTTGTTTGTTTGGTATTGGCTGTTGTATAAATGTAATATATTGGGGAAGCAGTAACTGGAGGACTTCTGGAACATAAGATGATTCACTTAAACTGTTTTGTCCTAGTGAGCAAAATTTTTAATCAGTCTCCTCTTTCTAATCCCAGTTATTGGCAGTCTCTAATCTTGGCAAGGATCCTTCATTTGATGGTTAACTTCTCTTGTAAAGCTACAAAGGAAAACATACTAAGTATGAAGATGTACCTCTGTAGAAAGCATCAAGTCTAGGACTTTTGTCTAGATACCTCTCCATTTTTTAAAAAATCAAAGCAATGGTAACATTAAAATGAAAAATGTACAAAAAGGCTTTATCTCTTTCCTACCTGCTCTCCTGATAACTAGGAAGATAATAATAATAGCTAGCATTTATGTAGAATATTAAAGTTTGCAAACTTCTTTAAAAGTCAATCAATCAACAAACATTAGTAAGAATCTATTCTATGCCAGGCATTGTGCTAACCAATGAGGATACAAAAAAGAGGCATAGACATTCCCTGCCTTCAAAGGAGCCTTCAATCTAATGGGGGAGATAGCATGCAAAGAAATATTTACAAAGCAAGCTATTTAAAGAATAAGTAGGAAATAATGAACAGAGGGAAGCCATTAGAACTAGGAGAGTTTGGGGAAGGCTTCCAGTAAAAGATGGGATTTTAGTTGGGATTCCAGGCAAATGGCACCACCAGAGAAAATGCCTGGAGTTTTTTGCTCACCTAATAGTCAAGAGGTCAGTGTCACTGGATCAAAGAGTTCATTTGATCCTAACAACAATTCTGAGGGCTAAGTTTTGTTATAGTCTCCATTTTATAGTTGAGAAAACCAAAACAGAGGTTTATCTTTTAAAAAGGTCCAGTATTACTGCCCCCAACAATACTCCTTAACTGATTCATTGCTATTTCTATTTAAAGATAAAAGCTTCAGGGAAGGTAAATAGGAAGGCACACCATTTTAGATGATAAAAGAAAAAACAACTAGTTTTAAATCTCACTTTTTGATTGGAAATACATTAGCAAGAGATCAAACCAATTCTACTGTCTTTAGTGAATAAAAATAGCTCCCCTGTATATAGATTTTTTATAGTTTACATAATCTTTTCCTTATAACAACTCTCTTGGGTAATAGTAGGGATATTTTAAAATTTCCACGTTATCTATGAGGAAATGATTAAGCTCAGAGGCAAAGTTACTTGCCCACAGTCACATGGCTAGTAAATGGAGATATCCCAACTGTAAGTTGAGTACCACCTTGACGAAAGGCATTAAAATTTGCGTAAGACAATTTAATTCCTAAAATTCAGCTTTGCTTCTTCAGCTGCTGCTGCTAGTACTTGAAAGGGAATGCACAGCAAAGGGGGTGACATCTCTGCCTAACCTTAGTAAGAATAATTAAAAAAGGTGAGTTGAATCACTTTTTGGCATTTGACTGTGAGAATGATGGAGAGTCCCTCTGAAGATTCCCAAACGCAGAGACCTTAGAATCATTTATTACTCATCAATGAACTCATCAATGAATTTTCTTTTGGCTAATTATTCTAAAACTGAATTTATTTATTTTCCTCTCTTGTATCTCATATGGCATAATTTGTTTTTTTATTCCAAATTTTACAAAACATAACCAAACAAACATTTCCATTTCCAAGGAAAAAGAAAATAATATACACAAATAAAATCATAAATCTTCTTTATTTTTCATCTACTTTTCTTAATATCTACATAATAAATTCCATCCACAAGTGTCCCAGCGCCTCCTCAGCCTCCCTGTATCACAAAAGATATCTTTAGGGCAGTCACCATGTACATATAAATTAAATCTTTCATATTTCACCTTTCTGCTCACTTTCTGGAGGTAACGCTTATAGTTTATATTGTTCCAGCATTAATTCTTTGGCTGTTTATAATGTTCTCCTGGTTCCGCTCATTTCACTGTATGTTATCTCCTATAGTTCTTTTCCAAGTTTTTTTTTAAAATCAGTCTGTTCATCATGTCTTATGGCACAATAGTATTCCATCATAATCACATACCATGATTTGTTTAACCATTTCCCAATTGAGGGCCATTCCCTCAGTTTCCAGAACTGCAATAAGTATTTTCAAATATTTGGGCTCTTTTCCTCTTCCCCTGATCTCCTTGGGCAATGATACTGCTGGGCCTAAGGGTATACAGATTTTTATAACTCTGGGTGTAATTCCAAATTGCATTCCAAAATGGTCAGATCAATTCACAGCTCTACCAACAGTGTATTAATATCCCCATTTTCCACTTCTCCAACATTTGTCACTTTGCCTTTTTAGCTAGTCTAATGTGTTTGAGGGATATTTCAGAATTGGTATGACTTGCATTTCTCTAATCAGTAGTGACTTAGAGTATTTTTTTCATATAACTATATATGGCTTTGATTTCTTCACCAGAATATTGCCTGTTCATATCCTTTGCCCATTTGTCAATTGGGGGATGGCTCTTATTCTTATAATTTGACAAAATTCCCTACTATTTTAAATATGAGAGCTCTATTGTAGATGCTGACTAAATTTGTTAAATAACAAATTTGATTAAATAAAGACAGTTATAAGTAATTCTCCCTACTTGACATCATTTGCCTTTATGTTTTATCTAAGAAGGGTGTATATATATATATATATATATATATATACACACACACTAAGCATATTTTTATCATCTTGCAGAATTGTGACTAAGAAGGTTATTTTCATACTTGGTTATTAGTCTGAGTAAAGGTAGAGAATGTGGAAGGCAGAAGTTTGTGTTTCCTTTTTAATTAGGTAGGTAGCACTCCTACACAGAAGATCAAACATAGGGCTTGATTACTTTTTAGAACCGTTCAAATATGTTTGGAAATACTTCACTTAGCCAATAAGTATGAAGTATCAAAAGCATACTGTGATGTACAGAGGCCACATTTGTTTAAGACTTGGTCCTCATATTAATTTTCCTTGACCTTCTTAACAAGTGCACCTAATATTCCGCCCCCCCCCCCAGAAGACAGGTCATGATGATGATAGGCTGGAAAAGAATGTTCTCAGAGTTTTGGTTTTGCTCTTTCCGTTACTTTCAAACTTACTGATGACAGTGGAAGGCTGTCTCTAATTTGCTCAACTGATGATGAGCTGTTCCCATCTAACTGTTTAAGCTGTCAAATATATTTTTTAAGTCACCACACAAGATTTTTTCTTAACATTTTACCTAAATTTTTCTTACTATCTCTTAGCCTCATTATTTCTTCTTATTCCATTGTACTGATTAATAAGTATACTAGATACCTGCCCTCCTTTTACAAATTTATAGACCATTATCCTGCCTCCTCTTAGTTATCTTTTCTCATGAGTAAAGATTCCCAATTCTCAACTTTTCCTCCCATAAATCTTATTTTTGTACACGTGTATATTTCTCTTCAAGCTTCCTTTTAAAAATTCTAATCTTATTAACATAATATTAGCATGCTACTACTATTTCTTATGAGGTACTAACATTAATAAAATTATATACATATGTGTATGGCATTTTCTTCTAAAATTCTGCTCTAAAACTATTCTTCAAATCGATCATGTTCCACCTCCTGTGTCTTCTTTTTTCCATAATCTCTCCCCTGTGGCTGAAATATAGTGTCTGGTACACAATAAGGGCTTAATTAATGCTTCTCTAACCAGAAAAAAAGCTCTTAGTAATACAAGTCAGAGGCTTTTGGTAAGGTAAATAAACCCACCCAAATCACCAGGATACAAAAAGTAACTGCAAAGCCTCTGTTCTCCTTTACTTTTCCTTCTCAAACCAGAGGTGGCAGCAGAGAGCAACAGATGCAACAGAAACTGCTCTAACTAGATGTCATTAAAGGGAATTAGCTGTCATGGAGACTCTTAGCCAATGAAACAAATTCTTTCTCCTATCAATCTGGAGTCACTTAGCTGAGGTCTTCTGTCAGCTGACTGTTTCTAGCTGCCAGAGCTCCAACAGAACATCTTTTCAATCCCCTGATGTGTCTTCTGTTCTTGTCTTCAGGTTCCTAAGTTAGGCTGCTCCTTCGGGTTCCATCTTTTTAATGCCTAAAATGAAAGCTTCTTGACTCTTAGTGACTCACCTTTTTCTTAAAAGGTCACAACTTTCCAAATTTCCCCAATGAAATTTATATTCCTTTAAAATCTATAGTCCTTTTAAATGTTTATGATTTCTATTTTTTAGTTTTAGTTTTGCCCTTGTTAATTATAAAATAGTTTTATGAAAATGAGCTGTTACCATAAACTCGAGCAACTACAAGTCTTGAGATCATCCAACAAATTTCACCTTGTTTCCTTGAAACTATTTTTTCATGATAATATTTTTCTACTAAAGAAGAAAAGTTATTTCTCTCTCTTGGTAAAATGTTAATCTGCTCATACATAGATGAAACAGCATTCTACTTTATTTCCAAGGTGATTTGGGTTTTTAAATTTATACACTAGTTGCCTATCCCAAAATGTTCAAATCCCATATGAAAATTATTTATGTTCCTATTTTAGCCATTTTTATTAAAACAAAGTCACTAACCCTGTTCATTTTAGGCATTAATATGTCCATTTGTTAGCAGCAGCACTATTTTACATTCTTCAACAATTGATATAACTTTTTCTTTAAGCAGAAATACTTTTCAACCCTTTCAACACAGCTCCATATGACTAGCGTAATATCTTAGAGAAACACTATATTCAAGATAAACGGGGCATGAATGGATCATATGATTAAAAAAGTCACATATTTTGCATAGTTAACAATTTTATACCATATCCATATAACAATTTTTTTCATGCAAACATATAAGCAATCAATATATAAGCAAAAGTAAACCTTGTTTTTTCATGTAAATAATTACATATGTATATATGCATATATGCATACACACTATATATAGATGTTAGAAAAAAAGAGCCAAATATATAAACCACACATAAAAGTTGGTATAAGCAAATCTCAATATATGACAAAAATTTATGGTATTACAAGTTAATTGTACATAAATATGTATCATATAGACTGGAAGAAGCAGTAGGTGCCAGGCAAGTCAAATCACAACCACCTTGACCACCATCTTCGTCTTCTCCACCCTTAAACCACAAGACCCACTTCTAGGACAGCCCCTGAAGTCATCAGCAAGAGGAAAAGGCATTGTGGAGAACAGGCCCATCTTCCTCAGTACCACTAGCAACCCTGCTGGCTAATTGGCACAAAGATGCAGATGACCACAAAAGCCCTGGGTAAAGCAGCGCTGTCCAGCCCACCAGTCCTGATTCTAGTCCGCACTCATCATCTGAGGAAGCAACTCCTTTGGAAAAAGAGGCCAACCATCTTCACCAACTGCCACCCAATTGTGCGGCTAAGAGGCATAGTGAAGACAGCACTGGACCTGGATTCTAATTTGGCCTCAGACAATTGTTAGCTTTATGACCTTGGACACTTAACCTTCATTTGCCTCAGATTCAAATGGAAAACAGGGATAATAAAAAGCAACTACCTTGCAGGTTGTTGTGAGGCTCAAAATAAGATATTTGTAAAATGTGCTTAGCACATAGTAGGTTCTTAGTAAATGCTTATTCCATTCCTTTCCAGCTGCCACCCACAAGGCAAGAAAACCAGCCTTGCTGAAGCAGCCAGGTACCCTGAAGGAAAGACAGGAGGCCACTTATGCTCACCGAGTCAAACCACCACCACCCTTTTGATAACCATCTCTCTTCATGCACCAGTGGAAATAGCCTAAGTGCCTGAACCCAAGAGCCTTGGGAACAGAATTGCTTCCAGGCAGTGTGCTCAGCCATCATTCTGGAAAGCATCATTCATGGAGATGCAGCTTGGCAACTCTTCCTGAAGGTACGGCTACCGAAGACCTGGAAGAGAAAGTTCTGGTCACCAAAATCTGTGGCACTGTCAAATGTATGAAAATCAGCAATTGATGTGATTTAATCAGAGGACATGATAGAAGAGGCATTGCCATTTGCTTTGTTAGTGTAGCAAAGAACCATGAACTTTCATCTGAAACCTCCTGTTTATGTTCTTTCTCATTGGACTTAAAGCTTCTTAAAAGCTGCCTTACTTTTCTATTTGTAGCCCTAATCCTTAGTTCATCCCTGCAAATAAGAAGCATTTAATCATTGCTTGCTTCATGCACATATGCCTTTATAGAGCTGTATTTAGCTATATGAGCAATTACTTCTCCATATTTACCTGGTATATTGTAAAGAACTCTTTAACAACTGGCTTAATATTTCTTGTACTCATACTTTAGTTTCTAAATTCCTACTTGTTTTATTACCAATACTATATCACAAATCAATATGGAGCTTTGCTATTGACTGATTTACTATACTTTTCTATTGGTATAATCTGTTTATCCTCTACAACTGGTCCATCAGGATAAAAAAATAGGGTTGTTTTATGGTATAATCTTCTATTTTCCTTTGAACTTTTATTCATTTTCCCCCATCTTTTCTATATATAGCTTGGCAAGAAGTCAGCAAGACCCGAGTTCAAATCCTGCCTCAGATGCTTACTAGCTTTGTAACCCAGGACAAGTCACTTAATTGCTGTTTGCCTTCGTTTCCTTGTTATGAGGTGCAAATGAGATATTTTTATTTTTATTATTATTTTTTTAAACCCTTACCTTCCGTCTTGGAGTCAATACTGTGTATTGGCTCCAAGGCAGAAGAGTGGTAAGAGCTAGGCAATGGGGGTTAAGTGACTTGCCCAGGGTCATACAGTTGGGAAGTATCTGAGGCCAGATTTGAACCTAGGACCTCCTGTCTCTAGGCCTGGCTCTCAATCCACTGAGCTACCCAGCTGCCCACTCAAATGAGATATTTGTAAAGGTTTTGCAAACCTTAAAACACTAAATAAATGTTGGCCATCATCATCATCATCATCATCATCATCATTATCATCATCATCATCATCATCATAATTATTGGTCTCCCTCAATTATAGACACAGGAATTTTTTGGCCCACCGTAATATTTTCTCATTAGTTTTCTTTATTGTTCTTCGAAAACATATCAGTAGCCTTTGGTTCTGTTTCAAAATATTGGGTTCTTCTGATATGTGATTTGGATTGCTAGTTGCATGAGGAGTTTTGGGCACATGATTGTGAATTTTTTTCTTCAATTCAGAATTTCCAATTGGTTCTGAAATTTCTTCAATATGCCATGACAAAGTTTTTGATTTTTTAAAACTTTGAAATATTGTTTCATTTCTTAGAAACACACTTAGATTTCATGTTGTCTCAGTTTTTGACTCATTCCATGAGCATCAGCTTTCTCCAAATCAAATAATGATTCTTCTGAGCACATATAATTATGACCAGATGATCCACAGTTGGAACAAAGAATAATCCTCTTATGATAGTATTTGGATGATGTTCTTGCATCAACTCTTATAGCCTTAGTTGAAGATGAGATCATTTTTACTGTGTTTGGTGTCCAATATGACTGCCATTACTAACCTTATTTTGGTTTTTCAAACTTGAGTTTTGGAATTCAAGTTCTCAAATGCTAAAATTGCATTTCCAGTAATATCTCTATCCCTCACTCCTTCTTTCCCTGTCTGTCTGTCTGTCTGTCTCTTTCTCTGCTCTTTCTTCCATATCATAATTATTACAGAAGAAGACATCTGTTATTCCATTGTTTCCAGTAGGCTGACGGCAGTTTTCCTCCAAAGGGACTGAATATTTGGTTCTTTGCTTTCTGGTTATATCAACTGGATTGGACCAATCTACTGTTTTATCTATTATCAGAATATTGTGATTTCCTTCTCTTGAAACTCTGCAAACTGAAATAAATACTTTTTTTTTTAAACCCTTGTACTTTGGTGTATTGTCTCATAGGTGGAAGATTGGTAAGGGTGGGCAATGGGGGTCAAGTGACTTGCCCAGGGTCACACAGCTGGGAAGTGGCTGAGGCCGGGTTTGAACCTAGGACCTCCCGTCTCTAGGCCTGACTCTCACTCCACTGAGCTACCCAGCTGCCCAATAAATACTTTTTTAAAAATTTCTATAATATACACTCGTATTGATGTACTGAAACTGGTTATTAGTTGAGTTTTCAACACATTCAAACTGAATAACTATTTAGTATAATCCAATATCCTTTTTCCCCTTGGAGATATAGCATACCTTGAAACACTTCTCTCCATTCTAATGGCATCTACTTCTTTAGGTTTTATTGTTCCTTTCACTATAAATAGTATATATGTTTTCTCCACCTGGGGTACTTTCCACTGCTATAAAGTTTCAGTTACATTTCTAACCTAAACATTGCATGTTTCCTCCTTCAGGGGACATGATTCTTTCCCTAGAAAACCTCCTAACTTAAGAATATAGTTCTATTGTGATGTGATATTATATTCTATGGTGTATGGAAGTCTATTAACAACTCTAACCATTTTGAACATTTCGGCTGCTTTTTTATTCCAATTTAGTTTGAATTCATATTCTCCAGGTGATTCTTCCTTAATTAGTATCATTTCATCAGTTCTCTATTTCAGAGGTAGGATCAATTTATAGGTGCAAGATTTCATTTTGGGAGAAGATTCCAGTTGGAGTCAAATTCCTAAGAGGGAACCACTCTTAGCGGGGAGTAGGGAGTTTTGTCTCTCTTCTGCAGGTCAGTTATCCTTTCAGTTTCTACTTTTGGTTATCTCTGAGCTACTTTCTTTCTATCTCAGCTCATTAGGACCTGTGTAGGACCAGGGATATCATCTCCCCATAGCTGCTTCTGCTTCTCAACTCTTGCTATTCCCGACTCTTCTTCAGTCTTTCTCCATGAGAGAGTGACTCAAATCTGCCTTCCACTTCAAAGATCACAGCAGTCCTAATTGTCTCAGGGCTGAAATGGAATGCTTATTCCTCTCACCTCTAGGCTCTGCCAATCAGTTCTCAAATCCCTACTACAGACCTATGATTTCACTGGTGGATGGAATACCCAGACAAGGAAAACTTCTATCATTTGAAGTTGGGTGTTATCTTGAACTGCAGTCTTAAAGAGCTGCCAAGAGCAAAGAGAAGTTAGCTGATTTGTCTGGAGTCATGCAGCTAATATTTGTTAGAGGTAGGACTTGGCAGAGGCAATATATTAAATATTTTTAGATATTTGGCAGAAATTTGCAGAATTGAATCGGTATATTGAAAAATAACCATATTTAGAATCTGAAGACCTGGGTTTGGATCCTGACACTATCACTATTACTACCTCTGTAACTGTAAACAAATCCTAAGATAGACTTAGAATTGGAAAAGACCTCAAAGATCATCTGATCTAACTCATTAATTTAATAGATAAGGATATGGAAGCCCAGAGAAATTCAGCGATTTGCATGGTGTTGAAAATGGAATTAGTGCCAATAACTTTTTGATTGGTTTTTATAATCTTACCTTTGACTATTCCTGTCATAATGAAAGTCTTTAAGACTAAAAATATGAATTATAATAATGGCTCATCTGTATTTTGTGCTTTGGGCAGCTAAATGGTGCAGTGGATAGAGTACCAAACCTGAAGTCAAGAAGACTCATCTTTGTGAGTTTATATCTGGCCTTAGACACTGAGTAACTGTATGACCCTGGGCAAGTCACTTAACCCTGTTTGCCTTAGTTTCCTCATTTGTAAAATGAATTGAAGAAAGAAATGGCAAACTACTCCACTATCTTTGTCAAAAAAAACCCCAAAGGAGGTCATAGAGTGTTGGACATGACTCAAACATGATTAAATGATAGCATCAAAACTGAGTAAGATTTTCAAAGTGTTTTGCATATTTATTTGGTTATCCCAGACACTGTGGGGTAGGAACTACATATCATAGAATTATTAATATTGAAGAAATTAAGATCTTTTAGACCTTTCTGCTCATTTGAAAGATGAACAATCTCAGACTCAACAAGGTGACTTGCTTGAGGTCCCACAGTTAGTAAGTGGAAGACCTAGGACTTGAATTCAGATCTAATAGCAAAGGAACACAAAGCTATAGTTGAAAGAGACATCATTGGCCATCTAATCCAACTCCTTTATTTTAGAGATGGAAAAAACATCATGAGGTTAAATAACTTGCCCAAGGTAATATGTATAGTTAGAATGGGTGATCCCAACTTCCCTGTTCCCCTATTACCTACAGTTATCAAATGAGAAATCTGAGGCATAGAAAGCTCAATAGACACTTATAGCTAGTAAGTGTCAGAGGCAGGATTGAAACCCAAGTCTTTCTAACTGTAGGTCCATGGTTTTTTGCCAATTTTTTTAAATATCCAAATATAACAATAATAAACAAAACACTCTGTGTCTTAAGCTTTTACCTGTCTATATTCAGTCACTATTAGTATTAAGGAATCAGACCTATATTGGAAGAGGAGGTACATTGAAGATTTTTTTTTTTGTAAGTTGTGGTGGTTCTTTAATGAACACTTTGATTTCTTTTAATGAGCTATTCAGATGTATAAAAGAACAATTAAGTTCACTCTCAGCCTTCTGCTAAGCTATTTTAATTCTGTATAAATAGTTCTTAATAAAGTCACTTTAGTCTAAATTGATTATTTTAGGTAATGCTAGTTTTTGGTTCAAACTGAAAATACTTAGAGAGCCAGCATATGCTAGCATATACTACTATATACTGGTGGTTTTTTAATGCATACAACATAGTGCTTTTCTTAAAACAACCCTAGGAAGTAGGCTGTGCAAGTCGTAGTATTTGTATTTTATAGATGGTGGACCTGAGACTTGGCAAGCCTTCCAAAGCTCAGAGAGGTTAAGTGAACTATCCATGGTCATATAGCTAATAAATATCTGAGTCCAGATTTGAATTCAAAACTGCCTCCAGGTCTGGTGTTCTATCCACATAACTGCTTCAAAGGTTCCATAGTAATTCGTATGAATATTTCTTAACTCAAAAGTAATTCATCAGTATAATGAAGGAAATATAAATATTAGGGTCAGGCAAGCAAGGAAGAGATTTTTAGGTAGAAGATCCACAACCTTCCTCTTTAATCATCCCAAATAGACCACTTCCTATTATACCTACTCAGTTGCCTCTTTTCATAAAAGGGCTCCTAATGCCAGATATATGTCTTGTAAATGTTTGTAGCTCGTCTAATAAGTATTTCCGGCAAGTGAATCTAGATGGCAAAACACATACTCTTTAAAAATACAAAAAGATTAAGCTGAAGTGAGTATCTTCCTGTATGGAATCTAGTATAGAATCTTTATATATATTTATTATTATATATTATGCACATAATATATATATATAAAACATTATATTATAATTATTATGTTTCTCTATATATTTATATAGGATCTGTGAGGGGGTGAAGGGATGAAGGTAGGGAGATTGGAGGAATGGGAGAAAGGAGAGAGGAAGGTAGAGGAAGGGAATGAAGGTATCATACCCAGCCCAGGCGGGGGAAATTGACCAGAGTCCTTCAGGGGCTCAAATAAAAGATCAGAGAGCAACTTAGGGTTTAGAATAGCTAGGTTTTATTTTAATTAGAAAGGGGAAAGTCTAGGAAAAAGTAGGAGGTAGATAGGGAAAAAGGCTCCAAACTCTCTCTTTTATACTTTCTCTGACACCTCCCACAAAGGAAGTGGGAGTTGTCAGGGGAAGTTGTAGCAGAGAGCCCTGGGAGTTGTAGTCTTCCAGGGCTTACAACAATTTCAAATGACATAGATCTTTGGATAGAAAGGGTAATGTGTATAGACCCAAGTCCTCTTCTGTAGAACAACTTACTGCTAACCTTGTTTTCATTTGGGAAATGTTCTTTTTATACTTCTTCCAATTTCTCATATGTGAACAAAAGGTTGGAATAATGATCCTCCTGAGAAGAGTTGCCATATAATATCAGAGGCCTTTTCCCTTGCATTTCCATCCTCTAGACTAACAAGAACATGGACAACATGGTAGAGTGGAAAGTCTTAGCATCTCTGAAAAGAGAAAAGAATAAATTTCAGTTCTCTTTTTTAAAAAAATATTTGTTTGTTACATTAAAATATCCAGTTAACTTCCTTCCTCTTCTTCTCCCATTAAAGAAGGCTGCTATTTTCTGCCTACAAAATATGGAGGCTCTATGTAAAGACCTTACATTTTTGCCACTTTATCCCCACCAATGTCTTTCCCTCTCTATTCTGCCAGTCCAACCTTCTGCACCAAAAATAATTTTTCTTGCTAGACCCTTTGACCATATCATTCCTATGTCAAAACCCTTTCATCCTATTCCTTCCTTTCTTGAAACTTGTTTCATCAGATTCAGGGTCCTATTTAATTTCTTTAAAATTCCTCCCTAATCTCCTCATTGCCATTCTATTTGCCTTTTCCCTTTTACTAGCAAATTCTGCAAAATAGTAGTCTATATTTGTTACCTATTTCTCCCTTACATATACATGACTCATTTTAAAAGGATTAAAATACTCACTTTTTTCTTCATTTTTGCTCCTGACAATATCCTAGTAAAATTATCCTCTTTAAGATCACCAAACAACCTTATAGTAAATTTAAAAATGTATTTCTGACTCTACTACATGTCAAAATTAGCAATAATAAAATTCAGGAATGCTATGAAAGAAATTTGTAACTCAAGAGAAGAGAGGTGTTAGGGCAAATAATTCATGGACTTTATGAAATGGTGATTTTTTTTAGAGATTTGTTAGCTTTATTAAATTATTATTAATTAGCAAACAACATTTATGTGCATAAACATTGATTAGAGAGAATTAAGAAGTTGAGAGATTTTAAGAACTCTCCAGATGAAAACAATATATACTTTGATAGTTGGTGGTTTCTGTGCAAAGGTGAAAAGGTGACGATGAGAAATATATCAGAAAAAAGGGTCAATAATTAGGAATGAGAGGAGCCAAAGACTTGTAGACTCTGTAGGGGGAGTTATGCCTATATGCTGGGAATACTTCCAAAAAAAGTAGATAACTGAATATCAGAAAAATAAAATTGATTATATTTTAATAGGAAATGACTCATTACTGATGTGGGAGTCATTCCTAAATCAGTAGTCTGTGTGCATAATTAGGCCAGGAATTTTTAGATTAAAGATAAAAATTAATACAAACTTAGAAGAAGGAATTTATAATGAGAAAAAATATAATGTATACCACTGAAACAATTCAACTTTGACCTATTCAAACAGGTTGTTGAAATGGGTAATGGATGGAAGAAATGATACAGATACAGACTATAATAATTTCAAACAGATTAACCAGTGTAAGTCAAATACTGTAACAAGGAGAGAAAAAAATCCAAAGAGCATCCAAGTCAACAAATACATACATGACTCCCTTGCCAAGGAGATGGAAATGGCAGCTGAAGGCAAGTTTGGTTTCAATTATAAGCCTGTTTACAAAATCTCATGTAGAAGGTTGATTGGATGAGATGTATTGCCTCATAAAAAGAAGAGAGAAGCAGAGGAGAGCCAGTTTAAAGAGTGTTAGGCAAGAGAGCAACCAAAGAAAATCATTCTGAGGTCATTTAAGTATGAAGAGGGAAGTAAGAAGATAAATGGAAGAAATATAGAAAAGATCTGAATAATTTTTTTAATAACAAAATGTTTTCCCTTTCAAGCAGAGTAGAACCAGAACACTTGAACTTTAACATTGCAGTACTGGATATACTTATAGAGGAGGTAAAAAAGAACAAAGGTGTGAAGAGAAGGTGGACTAGAGCAAAGGCATCCTGTAAAATCCCCAAGGAGAACCAGATTGAAATGTAATTGGGAAATGTTTAATGTTATAAATAAAGGTACAATAAAACATAAATGTACACATTTTGGTTTTCTAAGTCTATGGGTTTCCTGCTATCCATTTCTATTTGAATCAGACAATATTAGTTTAGACTAAATGTACACAGAGGACCAAAGGATTAAAGATTCAGGTTTGAAAGGGACTTTAGAGAACATCTAGTCTAATATTTTCATTTAATATTTAACTGGATTTTGGATGGAAATTGGTCCCTTTTGCAAGTAGAGGTAGGCAGAGCCTTCCTGTGAATCCTGGGTGTTGTAGTACTAGTTAAACAGGATTCTTTTTTCATCCTATGACTTTTCCCACCATCAGACTGTAATGGGTTTTGAACTGGGAGGTGGAGGAGTTGTTGTGCCAAGTGTTTTGGATAGTTCTGGGACAGAGGAGAAGATATGACAGTGAATTTGAAGGGATTTTGTGATGTGAATTGGAATACCAAAGACCAAGCCTACAGACTGGTTCTATGGGTGAGACTTTTGCTCTTTAGAACAAAAATTGCTGATGACATGGCTGGACTATCCTGCTCTGGAGCTTATAGTGAGTTGGTTTGTCAATAAACATTTATTAAGCACCTACTATGTGCCAGGAACTGTGGTATGTGCTGGGATACAAGGAAAGGCAAGAGACCATCCCAGCCCTCAAGGAGCTCACAATCAAATGGGAGAGACAAAAGCAGACAAATATATACAAACAAATTTTGTGCATGGCAAATACGTTCTTTGAGAATCAGCATAAGGACATGATCAAGTTTCATTCCCTTCCTTTTCCTGCACCTATGTAGCAAGCAGGCTTATATAGATTGTATGATTTTTTACTATTTCTTTAAGTTGTTGCTATTTCCTGATTTGGGCAGCTAGGTGGTACAGTAGATAGAATACTGGGATTAGAATCAAGACACATCTTCATGAATTCTAATCTGGCTTCAGACACTTATTAGCTGTGTGACCCTGTGCAAAGCACTTCACCCCTGTGTGCTTCAATTCTTTATCTGCAAAATAAGCTAGGGAAGGAAACGACACATCACTCCAGTACCTTTGCCAAGAAAACCCCAAAGTGATTCATGGAGAGTAGGACTGAACAATGAAATTTCCTGATTTCATTTTATATAAGAAATTATGATCCAATCCTATATGATTTGGATTATATTTGCATATTAATCGGATTGGGGGAGGGAAGATAAAGGAGATTGCCAATGACTAGCTTGGAATATGTAGAATAAAAATAGGTCAGGAGATTAGGTCTCTGTCCAGATAGCCATGATTTCATTTTGGCTTGGGGGCTCTGCTGATTGAGAAAGAATCTTATGGTTTTGATTATTAATAATTCTTAATATGCTCCTAAAATAGAAAAGAGAGATGATTCTCATGAATCAGGACCATTTTATCCTTAGGCTAAAATGAGTCATTATTGAAACCAGAGCCAAGCCTAGTGGGACTTAGAAGGAAGGCGTTTCTGGGAATGCTTCAGCTTCTGAAGTGAAGGTGCTGCACTGGGGACCTGGAACCAGGGAACTAGGTCAGGACTCTGAAGTTGTTCAATTGATGGAAGAAGGCGTAGTATGGAGAGAATGTGCCCACTCCACTTACCCATCAGGAGGATAGAATTCAGAAGAGCGACTGCCTTTTTTACTAGTCATATATATATATATTTTTTAACGTAGTAAATCTTGCCCTATAGCAATGCCTTCCAGTTACAACACAGATCAGGAAACCAAGGCCCATGGAATAAAATGACTTTTCCAAAGTCACACAATGAATAGCTTTCAGGGCTAGGACTTAAATTCGGGCCTTCTGCCTTTTCTATTGCATTACTTCCAAAATGCTGACTCACATGGTCTTTGCCTTTTCAACATGGCACCATACTGGTTCTGCTCATTTTTCTGAAAATTCCTTCTGCCTCTTTTAATGCTTCTTTTCCTTACTCTTAATTATACATATACCCCCCCAACACACCAGTTATTGTATTTCTTTTTTTTTTAAACCCTTACCTTCCATCTTAGAACTAATACTGTGTATTGGTTCCAAGGCAGAAGAGCAATAAGGGCTAGGCAATGGGGGCCAAGTGACTTGTCCAGGGTCACACAGCTAGGAAGTTTCTGAGGCCAGATTTGAACCCAGAATCTCCCATATATAGGCCTGGATCTCAATCCACTGAGCTACCCAGCTGCCCCTATTATTGTATTTCTTTAAGTATATTCAATGCCTTGCAGAACTCATTCTCATGGCTATAATGCATTTCTTTGGATGCTTTCAAGCTTTTATATAACATGGAAAGATATCCAGTAAAAAAGAGAAATGTAGGATTAATCAGAGGTGGGGGGTAGGAAGGCTATAAGAAGGATGATTCTGACAATAGGCATAAGGGAAGAAGAGAAGAGAAAATCTAGGTCATCACTGTAAGGAAGCCTCCTTTATTCTTGAAGAAAAAACATTTTTAGACTAGGAGTCAGAAGCCCCAAGTTCTATTCTAAGGTTTTATATTAATTTGTTCTGTGACCTTGGACAAGTCACTCCTTATCTTTTGTCTCAGTTTCCTCATATATAAAAGGAGTTGAAAATATATGACCTTTAAATTCTTTTTCAATGCTAAAGTTCTATGATTTTCACCTGGTCACATTTCATAAACAGAAAAACCTAAACAGATTTCTTTATAAGGAACACTTGATTTTTCTGTGATCAGAAAACAGAAAAGAATTGAAAATAGAAACCAGAAATTTTCACACTTTGTAACATATTCATTTGTACCAGTCTGGTAGTTGGGTGGCACAGTGAATAGAAGGTTAAACTTGGAGTCAGAAAGTCTTAAGTTCAAATATGACCTCACACATTAGCTGTGTGACCCTAGGCAAATCATAAACTTTGTTGGTCTTAATTTCTTAACTGTAAAATGGGGATAGTAAAACCTGCTTCCCAAGTTTGTAAAAAAGATAAAATGAGATAACATTTGTAAACTGATAGCTATAAATATTAGTCATTATTATTATTTATTGATAATACTATCTTGGAATAATACCATATCATGAGAACTAATAAACTTTACTGAATAAAACCAATTTATTTGGATTTTTATATCTTTTATTCAATTTTGGATAATTAACTTTATGGCCTTTTTACTGTTTTTTTTTCCTTTTAAAACTGTGTGAAGAAAGTCCCAAATCTCTTCAGGAAGCACTTTATTTATAAAGATTTTGTCCTCTATTGCTATTACACGTTAATGACTTCTATTTAAGGCATTTGTGATTAATAGCTAAAAGGATGCACTTTTCTGACAGTACCATTGTAATCTGTGAAAATTACAAGAAAAACAATCATAATATGCCATGATTTTTATTGCAGGCATAACTGCATGCATTAATATGGGAATCTCCATAATAAGATCCTCAAAACTCATTTCAGAAATTTGTTAGTGTTTAGAAAATAAAGCAATTTTACCTTTTATGTTCATGTATTCTAGATATACTGATACCTCCCTAATTAAGAGTTCTTCCTTGCAATTTTCTTAAAGGTACAGCATCAACTATTTATATATTTCTGTTATGGAAAGATTGTTTTTGGAATGACATTCTGAGTATTTATGTATTGAACTCAAAGACTGTCAACTTGAGATGGGCAAAAAGATGGAGTGATAAGTGGTTTTCCTGAAGCCTTAATCACAGTTCTTTTTAATTCACAAATTTTAGGGAAATAAAATGTCTTATTTATTTGAAGTTTCCATGATTCATCATAGGCCAGAACGCTTGGCTCTTTTTGCTATTTGTATAATTAATAATAATCTTTAATCAAGAATTCCAGGGGATTGAAATAAGACAAACATAGCCTAATAGCCACACTTCAGAAAGGCTTGGATGGCTACAGGAAATTCAGCAACAACCTGCAGATTAATCCCAATAATCATTAGAAAGACAGGAACACGGTGCAAAATGTGGTGATTATCTAGTCCTTCCTTGGACTATTGGGTATGTCTATTCATCTCTGGGCCTCCATTTCTCATCCGTACAATAAAAGGGTTGGATTTGATGACCTCAAAGGATCCAATGGAAGGACCCAACTGTAATATATAATCTTAGATTTCCTGCTTCTACTAGGTCTTGTGAGATACACCAAACAAGGGCGAGAAGCAATTCCTCCTTTTGGGGACTTAAAATCAAGTAGGGCACAGCAATGGGCTATTTCATTTGACATTTGGATACTGGCAAAGTGGTCTTCTATATTACCTTTTTCAGGGATGACGAAAAGGACAAAAATAAAATTTTCTAATGGGCTGGTCCTAGAATCTTTAGAATTTGAATGATCTACTTTGTGAAAACTGTTTAACCTTCAACACTGGGTAGATTATGTTTTTAATAATTGTTTAAGATTCATTGAGTGCTCCTAAATTGCTAGGTTTTGTAGAGAATATATGCATAGTGCGATCTGATTCTCCTTGTAACCTTGACTCCCTCTCTTGGAGGGAGTCTGCATAGACTAAAGGTGGCTTGTTCTCACCTAAAATCTCAAAGACTTGTTCTGCATCATTAGGGTCTTTGCAGACAGTTTTACTGGTAACACTACCAAGAAGCAGTAGAGGTAGGTGGAGACTACTTTTGTGGCTTGCAGCTGGCCACCTTGAGTGCCCTATCCCTCCCTCCATTGTCACTGTATACATAGGTGACAAATAATTAGATTAAAACGTAATTGAGAAATATTTAACAAAATAAACAATAATATAGGGGGCAGCTGGGTAGCTCAGTGGAGTGAGAGTCAGGCCTAGAGACAGGAGGTCCTAGGTTCAAACTCGGCCTCAGCCACTTCCCAGCTGTGTGGCCCTGGACAAGTCACTTGACCCCCATTGCCCACCCTTACCACTCTTCCACCTATGAGACAATGCACCGAAGTACAAGGGTTAAAAAAAATAAACAATAATATAATACAACACAGATAATGCTAAAACATTATTTTTTAAAAAAAACCTGATGTGTCAATACATGTCTAACCGGCTTCCTTATATACAATTTAGTGACCTTTGTTTCTACCTGAGTTGTACTCCACTGACTTAATGGATTGCAGCTAGCTTTTATGCATTTTTTTTAATCATCAATGACCAATATCTTTAAAAGACTAACCTCCTCCCCCCAACCAAAAACCCACTTAAATCCTCTTTCTTTTCCTTCTTTTCCATTGCCTCTTCCTACTCAACTTTCTTTCCAACTTTGGGCCATTCTTTCTTGGTTTCCATTTTCTTAGTCACTATAAACCTCTCACTGAAGCTAAGGAGGCCAGAATAATATAAGCCAAAAAATTTACAAATTCTACCAGCTCACAGTATGGTTTGGATTTGGAAACATAGCCTTAGGATCAAGACTCTGGGCAAAGTATTCTGCAGTACCTATTTGGAAGTAGCACTCAACAATTCCCTTGGAGGCAGAATCTCCATGGTAAATGGATTGTATCATAGCTAATATTCTAGCCTATTGCCAGAGAACCAGAGATTCTTAACCTTTTTGTGTGTGTCATGGCCTCCATTGGCAGTCTAGTGAAGCCTATGAATTCTGCTCAGAATAATATTTTAAAATGTATGAAATAAAATATATAGGATTGTAAAGGAAACCATTGCTATTGAAATATAGTTATTAAATATATTTTTAAAAGTTCATGGACTCCTTATTAAGTATCACCTTACAGCAATGGGGTAGACTCTAAAAACCATCAGTGCATCATAAATGTAACTGGAATTATATCTGAAAGGCTTTATCATCACAGATATTTTCCCATTAGTTAAAACACTGTAAAGACAAATAAAGAAATGCCTGTAGTAGGAACTTTCCTAGAAACCCAAACAGTGTAGCCATGTTTTTTTCAAACTTGAGTGACTTCCTTAGATCTCTCCTTTGATTTCCAAACAACCAAACTTAATTAAGGGGCTCTTAACCTGTGCTCCTTGGGCTCCCAAGTGGTCAGTTGTTGGAGACGAAAAGTTCTTAGATGGTTAAAAAATTTGTCTATGTATATTTATTTTCACTAACTTTTGATTTCTTTTGTAATCCTGTGTATTTCATGCATTTAAAAATTTTTTTTTTCTGAGAAAGGTTACGTGGGCTTCCTCAGACTTTCAAAGAAGTGCCATTACACACAAAAAAGTTAGGAATCCCTATCTTAAAGGGAACGGAGTTGCAGACAACTTAATTATCTATTACTAATTGATAGTGGCCCTTCCTATTCCTTCTATGAGAGATGGTCTCTTAGGGTCCTCTATCCAATTGGATTGGCTTAGAAAACTAATTTAATATTACATTTCAACAAAACTTGTTAGTCATGGCTTTGCTGGGATTCTAAGATCCCAACCTTTTGTCTACAATCCCTAAATAAAATAATTTACACTGTTTCCCACCCCCTTCTTCCTCTAACGTATGTGAAAACCCCCTGTGCTCTATGTTCTATGTTCTCTGATCACTCTGACTACACATAATAATTCTTTGGCCATATTCTTTCTTTCATCAGGCAGCGCTTCAAATATCAGTGTCATTGATAGAGATTAGAGGCTCCAAAGCAGCTCAGCATTTTCATGGAGCTATGTGTTCCTGCAATCCCCAATAGACAACTGATTGATTAAAAGATTCAAATATTTTAGTTTTACTTTCTGCCAACACAAAATAATAATAATAACAATATAATTACAATAATAGCACATATAGTGCTTAATGGTTTGTAAAACAGTTTATATATATTATCTCCTTTGACCCTTAAAACAATCCTGGGAGGTAGGTACTATTACTATCCCCATTTTTTGGTTGAGGAAATTGAGGCAAACAGATTAAATGACTCACCTAGGATCCCATAGGCAGGATTTGAACTCAAGTCTTCCTGACGCAGATCTAGCATTCTATCTACTTTTCCATTTAACTGACTATAAAAGACAAAAGGGAAAAGTGTCCAACAAAATAAATTTAAATGAAAACATTTTCTAGCCAAAAGAAAAAAAGGAAGGGAGTTGGTAAACTCGGTTTAGAATTTTTGCTTTGATAATAACTAAAAAGCAAAGGGACGGATGCCCCTTTCCTTTCTCGTGGATTGCTTTATGTGGGAAGCCGTTCTATGTATTAAAGCCTTTGGAGAAATAGGATCAAATTTAGGGCCTGTTATCTGGATTCCCGATGTGACCAATCCAGGCTGAGGCAGTCTTTGTGTTTGGTCCTGGTCACCTGAGCCCCAAAAGGCTCTGGTACCAGCAGGTAGGTTAATCCAAAATCAACTTGATCCCTCCAAGAGGCTATTAGGAGTCATTTAGAGAAACAGAGTCTGTAACAGATATTTTATCTGGATCCCATTACAAAATCATCGGCAAGTAAAACGGTGTGTATGATTTTTCTGCCCTGCATGTCAGGAATGCAGACAGAATGGGCCATCTAAGATAAAAATCTGAGGCTCCTCTTTTGACTCAGTTTTGATCCCCACCTTTCTTAGAACTCCTATTGGAAAACTTTGAAGTGGCAGACCAGCATCTACTGAGTTAATGATTCCTCTCCTTGATAATTAAGAAGCCTGAACCCTAACAAACATTACTTAAGATAAGTCTGCATACTTAGATAAAGTATGGTGCTTTTAGTCTTGACTTTATTTGTCCAGGTGCCTATAATCCTGGAAGACAGAACTCAATAAGTGAGCATCTCCATAAAAATATTTCCTCTCCCAGAATTATCCCTACTAATTGATGGTTGGAATTTGGCCATTGTCTTGGTACTTATACCTTTACTCTTTAGACTTTAATGGGTTATGTATGATCTGTTACCCCTTCATAGCTGTGTTCTTTGTTTGAAACCAGTATATAATAAACTCCCAAGCCCACAGACTTTGGGACAGCATGGGCTAACCACTAGTCTAGTTGTTCTCATTTTCTTTCTCCTGCCTTAACCATCCTATGCCACCACGCCGCTCAGGACCCCAAAAATTCATATAGAGGCATGGCCCCCTATAGCTTTATATTTATTTCAGCCCTTTAGAAAGGACCCAGAGTAACTGAGCTTTTGACATTAGTCTTGCTGCCTATTGTTACTGAGAAGCGGAACAGATCAACTGTATTTCATGGAATCTTGGGATCCTAGAGCTTGAAAATCCAAGACTTTCATTTTGCAGGTGAAGAAAACAAGGCTTACAGATGACTTGTGGAAAGTCACACAGCTAGCTTGTGGCCCATCCGGGACTAGAACTCAGTTCTCAGGCTTTCCAGGATAGTGCCTTTCCTACTAAAACCCCTGCTGTTGTATAAAATTTGTATATTTTCTCTCTCTCTCTCTCTCTCTCTCTCTCTCTCTCTCTCTCTCTCTCTCTCTCATTCTCCTCCTTCTTTCATTGCAGCCTTGGTTGCTATATTGACCTGGTTTAATTAGAAAACCAGAGGGGAGCCTATGCCTTGGGAAAGGAGCAATATTCAATGTCCTCTGCATTGATGAACATGCCCACTGAGCTCCCTGCTTGCCCAGTATTAATGATCCCATACACACATCACACCTTGCCTTCCAAGTCATTTTATTGACATCTGACTAACCTTATTCATAATTTTAATTAGGCCACTATAAATCCTTCATTCTAACAGCGTCTGCCATGTCTTTGTCAGTTGCACATGTCTAACGCTGGCACCATTTTTGGGTCTAACAAGCTCCTGTTAGACTATCCTAACAAGCTCTTTTCCCTTTCTCTTCTCTGTTTCATGAGGTTAGNCTCTCTCTCTCTCTTTCTCTCTCTCTCTCTCTCTCTCATTCTCCTCCTTCTTTCATTGCAGCCTTGGTTGCTATATTGACCTGGTTTAATTAGAAAACCAGAGGGGAGCCTATGCCTTGGGAAAGGAGCAATATTCAATGTCCTCTGCATTGATGAACATGCCCACTGAGCTCCCTGCTTGCCCAGTATTAATGATCCCATACACACATCACACCTTGCCTTCCAAGTCATTTTATTGACATCTGACTAACCTTATTCATAATTTTAATTAGGCCACTATAAATCCTTCATTCTAACAGCGTCTGCCATGTCTTTGTCAGTTGCACATGTCTAACGCTGGCACCATTTTTGGGTCTAACAAGCTCCTGTTAGACTATCCTAACAAGCTCTTTTTCCTTTCTCTTCTCTGTTTCATGATGTTAGGAGGTGCCAGGTCTAATGGACATTTGGAATGGGAAGGGAAGGCTTGCAGCAGAGGGGGCAGGCAGGAGAAGTCTAACTGGAAAACCAAGTGTGTAAAAGTTCTGGAAAAAAGGGGTAGGCTAAGAGACTGAGAAAGTCTCTACAAAAGAGAAAGAAAAGTTAGAATGAGGATTTACACTTAAATTTGGAGTATAAAAAGTAGAAGGGACGAATGGGAACTCCTCATGTGGAAGTACGTGTGTCAGAGATGACCTTGCTTGAAAGTCGTCTGCTAGGATCTATGTCTAGACAAGGCGCCAGCAAATTAGGTTCCCTCAGATTGAATCTTTCCACCCTCTTACCATTCTCAAGCTAAACATGGTTTTTGTATTTTGAAATAAAGTTATGGATTTAAAAAGGCAAAAAAATTATCCCTAGTTTGTTGTTGTCATCGAGTCATGTCTGATTTTTTTTTTTTTTGTGACTCCATGTGGGGTTTTCTTGGCAGGGATTCTGGCATGGTTTGACATTTCCTTCCAGATGAGGAAACTGAGGCCAATAGGGTGAGGTGACTTGCTGAGGGTCACACAGCTAGTAAGTGAATGAAGCAGGATTTTAACTCTGGTCTTTCTGACTTCAAGCTCAGTGACCTAATACTGTACCACCTTGTTGCTTGGGGGCCATACAAGTGGCTAGTGGCTAGATTAGGCCCATGCACTATAGTTTGGCAACCCTTTGTCTAGACTTACTTTCCCCTTGTTCTAAGTATGTAATCTCTCTGGATTTGTTTCCTCATCTATAAAATGACGTATTATACTAGATGGCTTGTAAGGGCCCTTTTTTCTCTGGAGCTATGATCCTAGGAATGAGTAAGGAATTAACTGGAACCTCCAAGATACAATGAGGAACCTTAAGGTTCTTTACTGCTGAAAACAAGATTCTCTTGTAATTGAGAAGCACTCAAGGAAGCCAGAAGTCCATTCCACCTAACACTCAGAGGGTCTCTCTCCCTGAAATGGAATATGATAGCATACTCCTGCACTGGGTTGGGTCCACTCATTAGAAGACATACCTACTCACCTGTTATTTGACAAGGTAGCATGGACTGGGTCAAATAAGTTGAGCCTATGAGTGCCATAGCATAAACATTTGAGTTTAGTTGTTGGTCAGAGGTTTAAAGATTTTTCTTGTTTTGTTTGTTTAAAGGTTCAGTTCCACCTGTGAAGTGACAGAAAATGAGTGGCTGGAATAAATCATCCTATTGGGACAGATAGCTCTGGTACATGAGAGTCATGGCAGCATGTTAGATAGAATAGCGGAGACCAGAAGACCTGAGTTTAATTCCCATCTCTAACACTTAAGGTAGACAAATTACCTACTGTGATCTTCAGCTTCCTCTCTGATAAAATGGAACAAGAGGAATTCTTTTTGAAAAATTTCATTTATTTAATTAATTATTTAATTACTAGAAAATTTTATTTATTTAATTAAATATTTAATTATTAGAATATTTTTCCATGGTTACATGATTCAGGTTCTTTCCCTCCCCTCCTCTCACCCCCCTCCCGTAGCCAACGAGCAATTCCACTGAATTTTACATGTGTCATTGATCAAGACCTATTTCCATATTATTAATATTTTCAGTAGAGTGATCGTTTAGAGTCTACATCCCCAGTCATATCCCCATCGATCCATGTGATCAAGGAGTTGTTTTTCTTCTGTGTTTCTACTGCCACAGTTCTTTCTCTGGATGTGGATGGTGTTCTTAAGAGAGGAATTTTTATAGTGTTTGTCTTAAGAGTTTTTTGCTGCTGTTGTCATTTTTGGACAGAGGAAGAAACTTCTCTTAGAAATCAGATTGTCACCCGTTTTTTCATTTATCCACTAAGGGTTGCCTGGGGCAGCATCAAGCAGTCAAGAAGACAGGTCAGAGGCAGGTCTTGAACTCAGGTTAGAGTCTAATTGTCTCTAACTCTAGTATTCTACCTACCTTGCTCTGCTGCCCTTCCCTGGGTTGTCATGAAGTTCATTGAGATAATGAGCTTCTGGGGTGCAATGGAGAGAGCACTGGACCCGAATTCAAATCCAACCTCAGATACTTATTAACTGTGTGCTTGGACAAAAATTCAGTTTTCTTAACTATAAAATGGAGATAATAATACCTCCCAGGGTTGTTGTGAGGATAAAATGAGAAAATAATTGTAAAACACTTAGCACAGTTGTCTATGGCTTAATAGGCACTTAAATCATGCTTGTTTCCTTTGCTCCTTTAGACCAGAGTTGGTTTTTTTTCTCACTTTAACCCTTAATTTCCATCTTAGAATCAATACCGAGGATTAGTTCCCAGGTAGAAGAGGAGTAAGGGCTAGGCAATTGGGTATAAGTGACTTACCCAGAGTCACATAGGTAGGAAGTGTCTGAGGCCAGATTTACCTGACTCTCAAGGCACTGAGCCATTTAGGTGCCCTGAGGAGTTCTTAACCATTTTTATATTATAGATCCCTTATGCAGTCTGAAAACTATCAACTCCTTATAATAATGTTTTTAAGTGCATAAAACAAAATGTATAGGATTATAAATATATTGAAACACAGCAATCAAAATGTTTTTTAAAACAAGTTGATGGACCTCAAGTTTAGAACCCATTAGACAAATGATATTATATACCAGTGGTTATACAGGGTTCTCCAGCTTGATTAAGACTGCTGAAAATCTCAAGACTTCTGTTTTTAGTCATAAATTTTTCTTTAATTTTTAGAATGAGCTGTCTAGTTAGTTGCTTTCTAGGCAAGAGGTCAAGGCTTGGATAATTTTCAATTTTGGGAAGGAGAAGTTAAGAAGGGAAGTAATGGGACTCACTGTATCTACTTTCATTTCTACATTAGCAGGTAGAAAAAATATTTTAATTCCTCTGTATCCCAATGGGGAGAAAACTTTTAGCTTCTTCCATGAGAAAAGAAAGTATAATATAATTCTCAGTATTGGTGCAAGTCAATGTTTCAGTCTCCCTCCAAAGGATGAGAATGCGGGGAGGTGAGGCAAACCTATCTTAGATGAATATGTAATAAAGTCTCAATTATGGGAGCAGCTACACTATCTGTTGCCAATCCATTGGGGCTATTTGGTGAACTTATTTCTAGAAGTTCATAATGATGTGTAATAGAATTCTATAAATGTTTCCTGTCTAATTATTGAGTGGTAAAAAAGCAGCAAATTACCCATTGGTTTGGTTACTGAATTAGGATTGAATGGACATGTAGAGGGCATTTGGTGGCCAAGTTCAGCTTTATTTTTCTGGTGGCATTTGGGGAGAAGACATACTGTTGACCTCTAGGTGGGGAAGAAGACTTTTGCACCTCTCTTCCCAAATGAGTACATGGAAATACTGTTTTCCCCTTCCTATTGTGTTTCTTTCCTGCTCGCAGGGATAAGAATATCAGAGACTAAGTTAAATGGCCTTGTGAGCTTTTAGAGGTCAGAGAACACATAAGAGGTCCAAGAGTTGGAATTCATTCCAGAATTTGCTGGTAGCCAAGCCAATTGAGAAGCTCATCACCAAGGAGTGATCTGGGCAAGCCAACCTAGAAACCACCTGGAGAGATCATATCATGTCCTACTTTAAAGGAGTGACATCCATTGGCTGTGCCACACATGAAAGAGCACTGGACATTGGAAGGAATTTTTATAGCTAACACTTTAAGTCTGAGCCGACTTTCCCAGGGACTGTATAGTAGAGAGGACTGTGCCCTGATTTGCAGGACATTTTGTCTTTCAAGTCTTTCTCTGTCTTTTTAGGAAATGTTCTGTTGAAGCTAATCAATATTAATTGTTTACTGATGACAATTGTGAGAGAATACACCAGAATGACTGTTCCAGTTGAGGATTAAAGAATCCAGTTTCAAGGTATTTTCTATACATATATATATATATAAAGAACCCAACTTCAAGGTATTCCTAGAACCCCGAGGGAGAAATGTAGCCAACCAAAGACAACTAGTCAATGAAAGTGGAATTGGGGTTGTGAGGATAAATCGAAAGGAGAATCACTTAACCTTGAGTCCATGAGTATGTTTTTTTTATTTAAAAATTTTTTTTTATTATTTTTCATTTTTAACATGGTTACATGCTTTATGCTCCTACTTTCCCCTTCACCCCCCGCAATCCCCCCACCCATGGCCGACGCACATTTCCACTGGTTTTGTCATGTGTCCTTGATCAAGACCTATTTCCAAATTGTTGGTGTGGTAGTTTTGAATCTACATCCCCAATCATGTCCGCCTCAACCCATGTGTTCAAGCAGTTGTTTTTCTTATATGTTTCCTCTCCTGCAGTCCTTCCTCTGAATGTGGGTAGCATCTTTACCATAAATCCCTCAGAGCTGTCCTGGGTCATTGCATTGCTGCTGGTACAGAAGTCCATTGGAGTATGTTTTTTTAAAAGTATCTTTATAACTGTATTTGAATGTAATTGGTTCTCTATGTATTTTGTGTCTTTAAAAACATTATTCTGAGGAGGCCATAAGTATTGCCAGCCTACTTCAGAGATCCATGACTTAAAAATGGTTAAGAACTGCTGGTTGAGAATATTGTTAAAATTATTAAACCACCACATTGATCATGTTATTTTCTTGTTCAAAGAAAGTGGACTCCCCATATCACACAGGATAAATCCAGTCAGAATACTCCCTTTGCACTTTCTCCTTTCCATGTTTTTATAATTTTCTTCCCCTGTAGTTAGGATGTTGTCTTCCCCTCTGTTCATTCTTTTTTTGTCATCTTCCTGCCTGTCCCCTCCTTGTCATGTTCCTCATCTCCTTCCATGTTTCCCATCTTTCCCCCGGGGGGAAATATTTCCAGGTCCAGCTCACAGTCCTCCTTTTTTGTGGAATCTCCTCCCACCACATTAGCCCTCAGTGATGTCTCTTTTCTATCTCTCAGGAACTCTAGATATTAGGGGGTTGAGTTGGGAGAAAAGAGCTACAGCTGTGTCTGGAAAGCTACAGGGAAAAACAGGTGCTTCCTGGGCCCATTTGAGATTGTGAGACAAGCATGGCATCTGGGCTGGTGTTGATGGAATGACTGGTTAGACCTGGTCTGAGTGGCGAAATTGAGGGAGTGTGGAAAGAGTGTTGATTAGGGCGAGAAGTGAGTCTGTGGGAAGGGCAGATTCTGGCTGTTTGCCAAGTAAGCTTAGCGAGAGTGTGATGGGTGAACCCATTTGGGGTGATGATTAAAGTGAGTGGACACAGATGATTGTGCAAATGTTTGATCTGGATATGAAAAGTCAAAGACAGAGCTCAAGTTCTGGTGGTACAGTCGGGCCTGGGGGATGAGGAAGACTGAATCTGGAGGGATGTCAGGGACTGAGGTCCTAGTGTTCCAATGACACAGAGATTTACCAGTAGGAGAGAGCAGTGAAGATAGATGCAACATTGGGTTCTGTCACATGGCATAAATTATGAGCTTGCTGAGTGCCTGGGACAGCTCGGGACCCTAGTAAGAGCACTGAACAGGACTGGGGTTCAAATCCTACCTCTGATGCTGGCTGCCTGGGTAACTTTGGGGAAGTCTCTTAACCCCCATGGACCTCTGTTTCCTGCTTTGTAAAGGGAAGAGACTGAACTAGATTTGCTTTTCAAATATTGTTCAATCCTTCTAAATCTAGGATCCTATGATTCTTCTAGTACTATTTCAGGAAGAGATTTCTCAGAACAGGAAGTATAGGATGATCCATGATTTAGGGCACAGCAAAATGGGCAAGTGTGAGATGCTCTCCCTCCTTTAAATCACCGTACTCAAAATGTAGTTCCTAGTAACATTCCTCATGTAATTTTCTTTATTCTTATTTGTCTCTTCTATTAATGTTAACTTTTCATGCGCTTGTGCTTTGTCTCCCTCCATTGGAAACTACTTGAATTATACAATTCAAGTGCTCAATATGTGCACTGGTTTGAAAAAGACTTAGGTTCAAATTCTACCCTGAACAAGGCAAGTCGTTTAACTTCCCTGGGTTTGTTTTCCTCCTTAAATCTATTTAAATCTTTAAATCACTCTAGACTTAGGCAGTCTCAGAGTCCCTTCTATTCACAAGTCCTTCTTCTGGAAACAAGTCTTTCTAGCAGGTTCTGATTTGGGGGCTTTTCACTCCACTTTTGCCCCACTGTAGCATCTCAGGAAGCACAGTGAGCTCCCACCATTTAAAACCGTGAGACACCTGGTATGGCAGGAGATTTAATGTGGCATGACATGCTGGCACCCTGAATTAGGGTGTTGGCTCCAGTAGCCCCAGAGAAGAACTCATTTCTATGGAGATTAAAACAAGAAAATGATGGAACATAAAACACCTTTATTTTCTCCTTATACATAAATGGAATGAAGACAGTAATTAAAGCCAGACCAGAAGATGAGTTCTGATTGTTAATTGCTGAGGGAGGTATAGCATTTTAATATCTCCTGATTCATTTGGAGAGCCAGGCAAGAGACACGTGTTCTGTTCTTTTTGCCCATGGTATAATGCTGTCAATTTGAGAACTAATCATTTTTGGACGTGCCAGGAAGATGTGTTATTTTAAAGCTGAAATTGCAATAGTTTCCTCTCTAGGTAGGAGCTGAAGGAAAAAAATACACAGTAGCCGCCTGTCAGAGCAGGTAGCTACAAAGCATGGCTTTCACTGAGGGCCAAGGCTGATTAATAGAGTGACTCAAATAATCCCCATATTGTGAATTCAACCCTCTTAAATTTTTTCATTCATAGTCTCTTGTTTGGTCCAGTTAACTGAACAATTAGATTTGAAGGCTTAGAACAGAGGGCTCAGTGGGGCCCCATCTTAGCTTTGAATATTCTGATTTTCAATTACAAAACTACAGGATCACAAAATGCTCCATATCAGGGTGGCTGACTCCAGACTATTGCTCTTGCTTTAGCCATAATTGAGTTACTTTTTAGTTTTTGGAAGGGATGGACCAAACATAAAAAGTCCATTGGATTGGGATTGGAGGATTTGGCTTCCAATCCTGGCTCTATTATTTATTATTTGGGTGACCCTGAACAAGTCTTTTCCTATCTAGGCTTCAGATTCCTCACCTGTAAAAATAAAGGAAGGTGGATTAGATTGATAGGAATTCTTAATCTCTGGTGTCATGGGTCCCTTTGGTATTCTCCTAAATCCTATAGATTCCTTTCTTATAACAGTGATTTTAGATATAGCAAATAAATAGCATTACAAAAGAATCTAATTAAATTGAAATAGTTACTAAATTTTTTTTAATTTCATGAATGTCTCAAAATCTACCCATAGACTCCCTGGATTAAATAATCTTTATGGTCTCTCAGCTTTAAGTTCCATGATCTATGGGGAAGCAGGGTTTATGATGTTTAATGAGGAGGGTTCATGAATCAATCAAGAAACATGGATTAATAACAAATGATTGTACTGGTCAGGTTGAGAATGTGATTTAGAAGCATAAGGCATAGTTCCCTCGCCTCAAGGAGTTAATATTGTGCTAGGAGAAGGTAAAATAATGGACCTGTGGGTATCTAATAATACAAGGAAACATACAATAATTCTTAAATGATATAGACTGATTTCAGAGAAGGAAGTGAGCACTGGAGGTTGATGTACTTGGAAGGAGGAGGCTGGTTGAGAATTGAATCTTAAAGAATGGGAAGGATTCTAAGAGAGGGAATGAGAATGAATAAGTTGATTTTGGAGAACAATAAACAGAAGAGTCTGTAAAGATGAAATATGTCACATATCTTCTTCCAAAAAGATGATGAACTTAAATCAGAGAGATGCGTACATTTTTGGACATAGCCTATGTGGGAATTTGGTTGGCCTGTCTATATATTGTGCTAAGACTTTTATTTTTTATTTGCTCAACAGAGAAGGAGAGATTATAAATGCTTGTAAAAATAAATAAATTTATCTTAAAATATAGCCCCCTGGCTGGATTGGAGGGTTGTGTTGGGGTATAATCTAGATTATGGAACACCTTGAATGCTAAACAGTGGAATCTGGATGTATATGAGCTGGGAAGTTCAATGAAAATAGTGTTTTAATAAGGGAATATTAACTTTCCCCAAGTGTAACTTTTTGTAAGGATTCAAATCTCAGCCTCGCACTGTTACTGGTTGACTCAATGAACCGACAAACTAAAGAAAACCATTTTAGGTGAGTGCCATGATCAAAGAACTAGGCAAATGTGAGTATGCTTATTTACCTAGTGAAAAGACCCTTCACCTATACCTCACTCGATGTGAATCAACAGGTTTACATATGGCGTTAGTAGTCCATCTTACAGAAAGCTATTTCACTACACTAAGAATTCTTAACCTGGGACCTGGGAACTTGGTTTAAATTTTTTTTTTGTAACTGTACTTCAGTGATGAACTTGTAGTGGATATATGTGTGTGTGTGTGTGTGTGTGTGTGTGTGTGTGTGTGAACTTATAGCAGCATATATAATTATATATGTATATAAACTTGCAGTATATACACGTCTATGTGAACTCATATATACATATATGGACTTGTGTGCTTATATATTTATGAACTTGTAGTGCACATATGTATGAATTTACAACACACGTGTTTGAACTTGTAAACACGAGCGAATTCCAGGTGCATTTGGCTCTGCTTTGCCCACTTTGCTACATGTATGTGAACCTGTAACACACAAGCACTTGGGTTTTTGAGCTTGCAACTTGCATGCATAAACTTGTAGTACATATGCATGAGCTTGTGGTGTATGTGTGGACTCAGCCATGTGAATGCATGTTGTGCATGTGTGAGCTTGTAACATACATGCATGAAATTTTCAGTATGTATATGTGTGAACTTAGAGTGTGTGCGCCTATGTGGAGCATTGAGCCAGATCTTTATGCAGAGAGTGCTGGGAAGAAAGTGGAGACCGGATAGATGTAGATGGTCATTGAAAGTAGTCCTCTCTTTCCCCAATTCTGGCATTTGCATGCTCTTTGAAATCATTTTGCAAATCAGTTAGAATAGGATAAGAGATGCTATTTTCTAATGAAATGGAATGTCAGTTGGAGATTGAAGGAAGGATTCTCAGGTTCACACCTAGGACTTGCCTTCTAGGTCACATTTTGAAAACATTTGCGAATGGACATTGAGTTGAATCCAGACCTGAGTCAAAGGAAGAGAAGGGATTGAATTGTTTTTAGGAAACTATCCTTTCAATGATCTCACATCTCTCCTCAAACAAAGGCCAATCTTTTTAATGCTAACATTTGTGTGTTATTGAGTAACTGAGTCATAGAGGAGTACACCAGAATGCTTGAATGTGAGGAGCCCCCAGAGGGCAACAGAAAGCTGTAGAGTGTGTATGAGCCAACTGTAACACACTGCAAACAAGGGGTTGCAGGGGGAAGGTAATGTCAGGATTGTCAGTCAGTCAATAATTATTAAGTGACTGCAATGTACTGGGCACTGGGCTAAGTCCTGGTAATATAAATACAAAAAGAAAAGGCAGTCCCTACCCTCAAGAAGCTTATAATCTAATAAGGGAAGATAATGCACAAAAGGAGGATAAAGTGGTTAAGAGGGCAGAGAGGGAGAGGTCTAGAGTTGGAGAATGATGGAGAAGTTCAGAGGCGTGCATCTGAGTGGGAAATGGAGGTTATCATTAAAGAAAAGCAGAAGCAAAAATGAAAATGAGTTGATCACGTAATGAGAGCAAAGGATCAATGATATGACAGCTCTTATGTTCCTTTGTTATCACTGAGATGTCAAAAAAAAGGCAAAGAAGCATCCTAGAATCCTGGACAAGAGCTACCTGAGAAGGGCAGGCGTGGTTGGGGTTGTCGTCCATGATTGCTGGAGATCAGATGGCAGATCTGTAGGAGTACTAAAGATAGAAAATACAAAGTAAAATCAGATAATCATGACATTTGATGCTAGAAATAACCTTCATGATCTTCTAGTCAAGGTTCCATCCAATAATCTTATAGATAATGAGGTTGGAAGTGATACAGAGGAAAACCAATAGTATTCCATTTTCTCTATGACCTCTGGAATAGAGAACGGAAGTGGAGATTCACTGAGATAAAAATAACTTACCCAAGGTAACACAAATAGTAGCAGAGCAAAGATTTTAAACTCAGGGCTTCTGATGTCAAAGTCAACACTCTTTCCACCAATGCCATCCTTTGCTATTCTCTCTTTCCATAGCTTTGGCTTCACTGGTGGGTTCTGGCCAGTGACTTTATATTAATCGATTTCTAGAAATCATTATGCAGAGGTAGGCAGTGAGGTGAGAGGAACCTCACAGCTGGGACCCAGATGTCCCCAAGTAAGGGAGAACCTTCAAAAGACCTATAGTGCAACCCTCCTTTTCTACCCTTACCTCTAAACACCCTGTCAGAAATAAGATTTTTGTTAAATTTTTGTGGTCTCATTTCCAACTGAACACTTAGTAAGCCACATGACCCAGGAAAGAAAAAGCCACTGTGTTTTGTTCACAGGGCCAGACCAGGGAAAATTTATCTCAGTTTCCTTTTCCCTCTTCTTTCTAAAATATTTCCCATATATAACCCCTTAAGATTCCCAGAATCCCAGTGTTTAAGCCTGTTCCTAGGGAAGTCAAGTCCATAACCATTTATTAAGCACCATTTAAAGTGCTATCACTTAAAGCTTTGGTGTGAATTTTAATTTTTTATGGCCACCATGGACATTCGAATTTCTGGTTTTATATTAAATAGGATGGTTTTATCCATTTTAAAGGGATTTCAAACATCAGAGAGTTGTTAAGAAGGGAAGGGACGAACAGGAGATTTTTTTGGGAAAGTTGTATTTGCCTAGCATGTCTGAAAATATAGGATTATAGGTTTAGAGTTGGAAAGAAACTTTAGAAGCCATCTAGACCAACTCTCCCATTTTATAGCTAGGGACACAGATATGAAGAATTAGTTGATGAAGGTCGTGTAGGTGAGCAGAGATAGGCTTTGTACTCAGATCTTCTGATTTCCGATCCAGTGATTTTTATTTTAAAAATTATGCACATAATCACCAATAAGTGGAAACATCCTAATATATGAAGCACACAAAAAGATTGTTTATAACACTGTGAGCTCCTGTTATACATAAGTTTTTTTTAACCTTTATCTTCTGTCTTAGACTCAATACTATGTATTAGTTCCAAGGCAAAAAGTGCAGTAAGGACTAGGCAAATGGGTTTAAGAGACTTGCCCAGGATAGCATAGCTAGGAAATGTCTGAGGTCACATTTAAACTCAGGACCTTCTATTTCCAGTCCTGGCTCTCTATCCACTGAGTCACCTAGCTGACCCTACATATAGTTTGTTTTTGAAAAGTCTGAATTAAAATTTAACACGGTAAATGTCATGACTTGTGGATTTGAACTTTTGAAACAAAACCCATCTTTTTTATCTTTATTTATAATCATTTAGTCTGCCATTAATATGTTTATACATTATATTACAAAGTTTCTATCTCCTTCCTCCCCTCATACTTGAGGACTTGTCACACCAAGACTAAGATGTAGCACTCCAAAATGAACAAGTTCCAGTGGGCAGCAGGGCATTTGAAATGAATCCATTACTAGTCCTCGGCTGAATTTTCCACTCATTCTTTTAGTCCAAGTGTAAGTATACATCTGAATCAGAAATACCCCAAATCTCAAATCTAAAAGGGATGTGAGGACATGACCAAAATACATGATCTGGATAGGTACGATTAGTTTCTAAAATCACAACCACAGCAACTAAAAAACTATAAATACCTACCCATAAAACTAGCCATGACCATCTTTCCCCTTTCTCATACTAGTGGCTTATTTCCAGACTACCTTACCAATAAAAATGAAAAATCCAAGAGTTCAGTTTCTGAAGAATGCTGCTTGGCAGAGTCAAGAACTTAAAACTTATTTCTCTTGTAACAGAGCTGGCTACATTTTGGTGCAATCATTAAGAAAAAAAAAAGTTCCTAGGCTCTTGGGTATTTTTGATGAAAAAGGAAGATTCTTTCTTGACTGAAATCCAGAGAAGACTAACTTAGCTTCCTGTAGTTCCATTGGTTGGGCAGTTTTTCTAACAAGAAGTAACCCTGGAGTGATAGTATTCAGGTTGTTTCCTGCCTGTGGTTCCTTTGGAGGTCAGCTAGTTCAAGAGGATGGATCATGTGTGTGGATGTCAGGACTAGAGGAGGTGGGAAGAGACATTTACAGTCTTATAAATCATCATCAGAGGCCTCAATGATGTCTGAAGAACAAAGATCATTTTTTTTCCTTCTCAAAATGATGGAAGAGTGAAGAATATGTTAAGCTTGTATTTACCTTTGGGAATAAGGAGGCTGAGCATTTTCCCATGCTGGACCAGTAGTACCACCTGGTTTAGATCAAGCTGATGTGAGTTTGACCTTTGTGTGAACTACATTGGATGGCAACTTGCTAAAGTCTATGGAATAGTCCTCTTAGGTGATATTAAAAAAAACCACCACCACAAAAACCACAACAAAACCAAGGAAAGCATGGATTTGTGGTTGAGGAATTTGGTGAAAATGAAAATATGAAGCAAAGGGAAGAAACTAGGAGAAAAGCCTTTTTTTATTCTCCTCTGGATGACCTATGGCTATATTGATGAAGTTTACAGATGTCAATAAAAGAAAAGCTAGTAAAACTTCATTCAGTTTTGAGAAATTTAATTCAGAAATTGTGATATTTGGACAGGATTTGGTTTGAAACTTAGCAGTTCTGAAGTAATAAGGATGTGCTAATTAGTAAATTCTGAGTTTATGCAAAGGCTGGGGAGGCAGGTGTTTAACCTTTAGGACAACAATCCATTCTTAAGCTCTTTAATGACATCCATTTGTAGATAATATGTTATATATTTTCTTATATATTAATGCTTTTACATAGAAACAGTCTATTAGTGTTCCATGATACATTCATTTTTTTCATTTAACAAATAATTTTTAAGTATTTCCTAGAAGCAAAGCATCTAGCTAGATGCTAGAGGAAATGACAAGTTTAGGCAAGATGTGATTATTGCCTTCATAGAACATATAGTAGGGTAGGGAGCTATTGCTTAAACACAAGTAAGAATAACACATGTAATTCATGTCAACCTTAATGGCATCCATGATATTCAAACCTTGCTTATTGGCTGTTGAGGGTTTACTTGACTGCAGCATAGAAAATCTGTTCTATTTTTATCAAATCCAGGCTAGTTATATCTCCTACTCAGGGTTGTAGAGTGCCCTGAGGGAATTTGGAGAAGATTTTTCTTCACTGCCATTGGTTCAAGTCCTGAGGAAGAGTATTCCTTCTGCCATTAGGCTCTGGGAACTGGCATTCCAGTCCTATTTAGTGACTTAAAATCAATTAGTTTTTTAAAAGGAACATTTACTTTAAAGATATAGCAAGAAAAAATATAAACATTCTCCACCACTCCCTGGCACTTAAGGGGTATGCTCTCTTCTACATCATCATCCCAGTCTCTGGGAGAATAAACTCAACTAAGCTCATTACTTATAATTCCAAATGCATATTCAATTGTGGCATGAGTGCCAGATTCATCCCTGTTTTAGCTGCCTCTGGCTTGGGTCTCAAATGTCTTTTCTGAAAATCACTCCTTATTCCTTGGGACATTGATGATGCAGAAAATCCAATGGCCTTGGAACATCAGAATGCTGAGGCACCCTCAAGGTTTCTTAAAAGCCACAAAGTTGAAGAGCTTTTACTCCCTTTGCTTTAAATGAAAAAGAACCAGGAGACCAAGAATTGTGGCCTTTGAGTAGACCAGGTGGACTCAGAGGGGAAGAAGGTCTCAAAACATTTCTCTTTACAGTAAGGCTTCTCAGATTTGCTCAGTAGACATCTTATGATAATGCCTTCAGAATGGACTATTTTACACAGGCAACTGTGCTTTCATCAGTATTCTATAATGGGTGTCCATAACCAGCTTTCATTTTGATGAGAGTTATAACAGGCAAACTTTGTACTTTATCTACAGATGGCTGGTTTAAATACCATATGCACTATCTCCCTGCACCTATAGATAATTTTCTAGTAATTCAAATAGGACACTTAATAATGTCCAAATTGTTGACATCTTTGGGGCAGAGAGAAGTGTCATTTGTGAAATGTGCATGACCTGGAAGTGATCAAGAGGAAGAATTAAAAACTTTTTAAAGCTACTATTCCCTCTGGAGTGGAATATGGAGAAACATGAGCTGTCCTGTCCCACTCTCTGTAAGAGTTTAAATTTAGGTTTTATGCTAAATATGATAGTTATAAAGCAATATTGTGGTCACCAAATTTAAAATATTATAGCTTTTAAGTCAAAATGACTTTTAGCTTTTACTTTACAAAGAGGTGGAAAGAGTGAAAATGGAAAAATGTAGCTAAAGAGACAGATTTTAACAAGCCTACCAGCCCTTCTCTGGTGAAGTGAGACTCAGCCCTGCAGGGGCTTCCCCATGTATCCCTTGTCCCTTTTCCCCACATGGATTTCCAGGAAATCCTCAGTCGGACGTCCCAGTGGTATCTTCAGCCAGAGTTCCACCAATGCAGCCTCCTCCAAAGACAAGGCAGGAATCTCAGCCACTCAACTAGCAAGCCAATGCAGAATCTAGGGAAAAAGTCTCCTCCAACCCAAGGCAGAGATCTCCAGAACCAATCTCTCCAAAAGCGAGGAAGAGAACGAATGTTAGATCATGTTGGTCTCTTTTTATAGCCCTTTTTCCACATCACTTCCTGTCACTCCTCCTTCTTCACAGAAACCAATGGCAGTCTTTCAATTTGCTTGGCACTGCCCAAGTATGGGCAGTAGCCTTTCCCTCTTCCTTCAGCTGGGCCTAAAGGTTATTCTACCAAAAACTTGGGTGACTGAGATCCAGTTAAATACTTTTCTCTCCAGCAACTGAAACATAGTTTCATAGGACATGAGTGCAATTTATGTTTCTGTGCTATATATATGCTATAGGGCTACCAATGCTTTCTGATGTTCTTGAGTGGCAGCCTCCTCACTTCTGTTCTTATATGGCTTCTTGTTGGGAATAGTTCTTGTTGGGAATACCCTTCTGCTCTTTTGATCTCTGCCTGTTATTGATCTGTAGTCTTTTCGTCCCTGCTACATATTGCTTCATTTAGGATAATATTGCTGTAGACATTTTTTTTCCTGGTTATGTGGTCATGAAGCTCCTCTCTGTTTTTACATCCCGGTCTCAGCTGAAAAGCTATTTCTTCCTTATAAAATGAAGATTAAGCGTTAGCATCTCTTTTAGCTTAGAATCCTGAGGCTTAAATTTTCTTTCTTTAAGGGAGGCAAGACCTTCACATGCCCAACATCAGACTATATAAAATTTTTTGTTGCTTTTTCTCTTTATTATGGAGAGAATATTTTTCTTTCAATTCAATGTTTTTGCTTTCAGGATCTAAGCTCTCTTGGCACATAAAAGATCCTCCATTCTCATGGAACCTCCTATGGATCAGAATCACAGTCCTTTGTCCTAGTTAGGTATCTGATAACTATCTGAAAGTCCTTGCAAACTCTGCCAATTTCTCAATACCAATCCATACCTCTTCAAAATAGTTTTTAAGGGGTAATTCCTTTCAACAAACTGTTAAATGCCATCTGCATCTCAGCCTCCTAGTTTTTTTCACTTTTGCCATCTAAGATCTATAGGTTGCCCGTGCAAAAAAAAATTGGAGAAACAAAAGGCAAAGAGAGAAAAAAGTGATAGTCATCATTCCTTCCTTTATTCCATTAAATCCCTATGCTTATCATTTCTATGTGGTTGTTTGATAACAAGCTTCCCTTTCTTTGAACTGCTCCACACAAAAATAAAAAATGGAGGGGAAAGCCATGTAAATATAATACAGGCAAAGCATGAGTGTGGCAAAAGAGAGATCTAGGAGCTTGTGAAGAAAGAGAGAACATAATTAACACAGTTTACTTGGGAAACTCAGGGAAGGTTTGGCTTTTGAAGAAATGGCTCTTGAGTTGAACCTTGAAAGAAGAGAAAGCTTCTGAGAAGTAGAAGAATTTAGGGAGTAAATTCCAGCCCTTGTGGAACCCACAGAGAGGAAGGAGTAGAGATACTGAGTTTCAGAAATAGTAGGTCAGCAAAGTAAAGTATGTGAAGGGTAGGCTATATGAATTCAGATAGATTTTCTTCCCATGTGTTTCGTTTCCTCTATATGAATGCCTCTGACCCAATTCTCTTTAAGGACATCATATATTGCCTGACTGTATATTGTATACCATCATTTTATTGGGTTATAGTAGGTATGGGAATGATTTTCCTCCCATGTGATGATAGCCAGCATTTCCATTAATATCTTTATAATGGACTATTCTACATGTGTTCAGGGGAGAGAAACATATTGACAGCAAAATATTGAATTACATATTTTCCACAGGCCTGGGATGACTCCAAAGTAGCCTTGGATTTTATTTGGTGAAATAGACTATTTCCATTCCTCATGCCCTCCCTCTTGATGTCGCATCTCCTAGTCTGGAATTATGAAAATTGTCTGACTCATCTATTCTAAGCTATACGCTGCTAATGTGAGCAAACTAGAGTTACTTATTTTCACATAGCAACCTTTCTCTTTCCCCTTTGAACTGTGTCTTTTTAGTCTCTATCATTCTTCATTTCAAACAGTGTGCTTAATGTAGAAGCCTAGAGATCTAATGTTATTCACTGATCATTGGAACAACAGTAGCATTCCCTTTGTGAGAGTTTCAGCCAGTTCTCATAATACCAAAAGGAAGAATTTGTCTGTGAATTGTTAGACAATTAGGAGCAGGGTAACCCTTTAACTTTTCTCTTAAAGGTGGGTGTTGTTCTTAGGGGAGAGAGTGCACTCTTTTCAACTTTAGTTTTCTTGCTGCTGCCCTCAGCTTTCGTTCTGACTTTCTGTAAGTTTCATTCCTTCCAAGGTGGTATGATGGTCTGGGAGCTCTGAAAGCCACCTTCCATTGCCAAATTTTTCTCCTCCAGGGACTGCTGATGATTTGAGGAGTTGCACTGTGGGCTATCTTGTGCTGGGGCTTAGGACCTCACCTGAAACCTAGACAAAGACTCTGGGACTCACTCTGGGCTTACACAGGCCAGATGCATGGCAGACTGCCTTGTGTTGAGTTTCAGGTCCTCACTGCAGGCTTAGGCAAGGGCTCAGACCTGCACTCTGGGCTTATATTAGCCATGCACTAATTTGTACTAGAGCTTGGGTCTTCACAGCAGGCTTGTGTTAGGACTTGGAATTTTAAAGGGTAGGTGTGGGATGCTCTGCCATTGGCTTATAGGAGGTCTCAGGGTCTCAAAGTTGGCCTGGGCCCAGGTTCAGAACCTGGAGGAGCAGGGGTGAGGGGTTGGGGCTTGCTGTTGGTTTGTGCCATTCTCCTTGGTGTGATCTTTGCTGTAGGTTGTGCTCCCCTTTAACCCCAGGGAAATAGACCCTCTCTGCCTTTCTTCCAAGTTGTTTTCTACAGGAAAGTTGCTTTACTCCATCCTCTTGTAGGTTCCGTCACTCCAGTATTCATTTTGAAGCATTCTTTTAAAGTTGGTTGGAAAGGGTTCTTAGAGAGGTTTGAATTTTCCAAGCTTCAACTCAACCATTTTCAGGAATAAGCCATCCCTAACCCCCCACCTCCCTTTCTTTCATTTCTATCATCCTCAATTCTGCCTCATCCATGTCCTATTCCTTCCACTGTGCCTTCTGGAATTCCTGTTTGGTTATAAACAAATTCATACTCCTTTCACTTATTCACATCACTGAGTTCTGGCTCCTCCCAGTGGACACTGCTACTCTGGCTATCCTCTCTACCCATGGCTGGACCTTTGTTCATACCCTGAGATACACTGGTCCTGGAGGGAGAGTTGGAATACTCCTTGACAAATAGTGCCCTTTGCAGTCCTCTTTATTGCTTTCCTTTCACAACCTTTACTCCTTTTTATTCATTGCATTAAAAATTTCTATCCTATTTAAATCATGGTGACTGTTGTATACTTACTGCAGGAAAGCTTTTTATTCCTTCATAATTACTTCTCTGTCTCACTCCCAAAGACACTATTTCAAGTCTTCTCTTTTCTCCTCAAGACTCTTGCCCCTCTCCCAATCCCCCTTCTCTCAACTGAAGACCATTCCTTTTATTTTATTGAGAAACTGGAAGTCATTCTCTTTGAGTGTTCTCTTCTCCTCCATCATAAAACCCATTGACACCATCCCCTCACTCTTCCTTCCTTCCTCCCAGGTTCTGATAATAGTCGTGACCCTTCCTCTTGCCAAGGACAACCATTCTGCATGTGCCCTTCATCTCATCTCCTCTTATATTCTCTAGAAGATTGTTCCTCAATTATATCTTTCTCTTTCTAATCTTCAATTTTTCTTCCTCCGTTCTCAATATCCACTGGTTCTTTCTCTGCTGACTTCAAATATGCCCTATCACTCTCCTCCTCTTTAAAAAAATCTTCATAAGAGGCTAACATCCCCTCCAGGCATCATTCTACATGTTTCCTTCATTATTCAACCCAAACTTCTAGAAAAAACTCTCCACACTCCTTGCCTCCACTTTTTTTGTTTTTTGTTTGTTTTTTTATTTTATTTTTCCTGCTTCTACTTTTATCATTTACTCTGAAAAACTCTGTAATCTGGTTTCACATCTCAACCCTCAAATAAAATTTCTCTCTTCAAAGTACAAATGACCTCTGAATTGTAAAATCTGACAGTCTTTTATAATCTTTATCCTTTTTGACATCTGCTAAATTTGATACTATTGCCATCCATTCCTCCTGGATTCTCTTATCTATGAGTTTTTATGACATTAGTCTCTCTTGGTTCTCCTCCTACCTGTCATATTGATCTTTTTTTTTTAGTTTTTTTTTTGCTGGCTCATTATCTCTATCATACTCCTTAATTGTGTGTATTCCCCAAGGCTTAGCAGTAGGCCCTCTTCTCTTCTCTCACTGACCATTCTAGCTCCCATGAGTTTAATTATCATCTCTATACTGATGACTCACAGATCTATATATCCAACTCATTCTCTCCTTTGGCTTTTAGTTCTATATAACCAACCCTCTGTGGGACATTTTTAAACTGGAAATCTCAGAGACATTTCAAACTCACTATGTCCCAAACACAAATCATATTTCTTCCCCAACCTACCACTTTCTCAAACCTCCTAATTTCTATTGAAGACTCCATCATTTTGTGGTTTTCTAGGCTTATGTTGGCATTATCTTTCACTCCTCAATCATATATATATATATATATATATATGCATATATATATATATATATATCAGTTGTCAGATCTTTACATTTCTACTTCTATATCTCTCATATTTGGTTCTTCTCTACTCCCAGAGTTACCATTTTATTTCAGGCCCTCATCGTCTCTTACTCAGATGATTAAAATGACCTTCTAATTCATCTCTCTGCTTTAAGTTTCTCCCCACTCCAGTTAGTCCTCCAAAGAATTCATCTTCCACAAATCTGCTAAAGTTACTTACTTTAAGTGCAGACCTGATCATATCATACCCCCTATTCAGTAAACTCCTGGGACTCCCTATTTTTGCTGGGATTAAACATAAACTTGTGTACACATATCCACATATACCTAACCACATATACACACACATACACATATTCATTCTATTTTTAAAGTCTTTAAAAACTTTTCCCCAATCTATATTTCTACCCTCATTATTCCTTTTCCTGTATTTTTCAGTCCAAATAAAATGGGCTCTTATCTTGTGCATGCCACTCCATTTTCCATTTCTTTGTGCCTTTGTATTGGCCATACTTCATGCCAGGACAATATTAAATCCTCACTTTCCCTTCCTTTGAGACTCAACTCAAACATCACTTATCTCCATATAACCTTTCCTGACCCCACTCCAAGGACTGGTACCCCACTTCCCAAACGACCTTGCATTTAACTACTTTGCATTTATTTTCACTTGTTCTGATTATGTTTATGTCTGCAGTTATCTCTCTCTTAGAATAGAAGCTCCTTGAGAGAGTAGGAATTGTTTTGATTTTTGTATTCTCCAGTGTCTAACAGTGTTTGGCCCATAATAAGAACAATGAATTATAATGGAAAGGATACTGGCCTTCTTATCAAAAGACCTGTGTTTGAATCTTGGCTCTGGCAATGACTAATTATATAATCTTGGACAAAGCGTAACTACTTTGAGTTTGTTTCTTAATTATAAATTTTCTTAATTATAAATATAATTATATAATTAATTATAAATTGAATTATAAAATGAATTCTTAATTATACATTACAAAATTTCAATTTCTTAGTTTTAAAATTAATATAAAATATTAATATGTATACCATGTACTTTATAAGGTGATTTGGGGAAAATAATTTATAAACCTTAAAAAATTATAACATGACTTATTTTTTACTAGTAAATATTCCTAGGTCCACTAAAGCACACCTGAATATAAGGCCTTATTGGCATGTGCTTGTGATTATGAACAATAAGAAGAGTATTCCATTTGGAGTTGGAGTATTTGGACTTGGATCATAGTTCTCCTACTTCTTGCCCTTGTGGTCAGGGTTAACCTACTTAATCTCTTTAAATTGCAGCTTATTTTAAATTGCAGTTTATTTGTAAA